>NC_138060.1:47875810-48090087 GCF_964194185.1 Rhinolophus hipposideros
TTGGCAATATCTAGAGAATTTTGAGTTGCCACAATTTGTGGGGGGGAAGGCAGTAGAAAAACTAGCATCTAGTGATAGAAAATAGGGATGCTGTTACATATCCTACAATGCACAGAACTGGCCCAGAGCAAAGAATTATCCTGTCCAAAATGTCAGTAATGCCGAGGTTGAGAACCTTGGTTTAAAATTATCTGGCTAGTATGTAAATGTTACAGCCCTGTCTTAAGACAAGTGTTCATCTAATGTAGTTTGACATTGTAGAAAAGATGATTTTTAATGATTTACTTGACCCTATTGATGTGTGAATAACATTTATTAGATGTATCAAATGCTTTCTGTTATAACAAACAGGAAAACAGACCAGAACACAACTCACATCCCTCTTCAATTTACCTCCAAAATACTTAAAGGGTTAAAAAATAATGAACTTCCCTCCAAACCGAGACACACAAACCACATATTTTACAAGAATGTAGAAGGACCCGGTTGATTCACTTTTCAACCTTGAAAAATGAGGCATATTAACAAAGCACACTAAATGAATCAGCTGTTTAGGATGATCTACAAGCCAGCTCATTTTCCTGTTATTAAATAACAAACCGTGAATCTTGACAAATGAAACCACTACTTTGACATTATTTGAAAAACTCATAACATGCTTGCTTCTGATGGTCACTTCCATTTTGAAATTAAATTTTAAGATTGACTTTATTTAAATTCTGAAAGAGGGATGAAGCTTGTTAACCTTCAGTGTGACTGTACGCTGTTTATCATTATCGTTCTCTTCTTCCCGCTTATACTTGGATCTACCAGAGGGTCATCCACCAGGGTTCACTGCAAAGGAAGCCGGCTGTATTCGTTGGTGTGAGCATCATTGAGAAGCGACGTTCCATAGCGTTGTAGGGGACTGTGTGGTTTCTGGAGTCAGACTCCCTCTGTTCAAACTGGGGCTCCAGTCTTGTGACCTTGAGAGGGTCATTTGCCCTTTGTGTCTCTCAGTTCTCATTTGTAAACTGAGAATAATATAGTTTGCCTCATTAGGCTGTTACAAAGATAACATATAAGCACACAATAAATGTCACCTATAATTATTAAAATCATGATCTCAAGAATAACATCGTCCAAAATGGATGTCAAGTCATTTTACTTAATTTCCTGAAAAGGATACTGGTACTGATCCGCTGACTTAGCAGCCCCCACACGTGGTGAAGAGGGCTTTAGCCTCTATCCCGTAACTCCTAACTGACCCTCCCAGTGATGCCACCATGAATAAACATATTTAAAAAAATCTGCATACTTGCCAAACACATTCCGCGTCCAGAGAAGTCATCTATTTCCCTTCTTCAATCAGAGAGCCATCCCAAACCCCTCTTCTGAAAACCTGCCCTTTCCACTGGTTCTGACCAAGTGACACTGCAAATTCATAGCAACCCCTTGCCTGTTACAGCACAGCATTCCAGCATTCAGTAACCCCAGACGGGAAGTCCTCACCACTTCTAAATAAGATTTATCAGGTGTGACTTTGAGCACTATCAGCAAAGTCAATTTTCTCTGAGGGAAGTCATTTTTTTTTTTTTTTTACTAACATTTTAAAATTTCTGTCTCAGTGCCTCAAAATGATTTCAAAGCTAATTGATAATAAAATTCCAAATTTGTCTAGAAACAAAGAATTGAGCAAGGAATTGGCCATTTTTAACTACTTTTAATCAGGAAAGTGGCTGCTGTGACCCATTAACCCCTAAAGATTATTGATGCACTTTTCTTCTTTCCTCTCTCTCTCTCTCTCTCTCTCTCTCTCTCTCTCTCTCTCTCTCTCTCTCTTTCTCTTTTTTTTATTAAAGATGCTGTAGTTTGGTCATTTGTCTTTGGCAGCCAGAGCATATGTCTATGTTGCTTTTTACAAATTAATTCATTTAATACATTCCGGGAATCATCTGCCAACATTTTGTTGATTAAAGGACATGCATTTTGAAAATGGGTGTAGAGGAAGGAATTTATAATTATTAAAACCAAAGAATGACTTACAATTCAGACTGCTCCCTGAATCATTCACTGTATCGTAAACAGATAAATGAAATATTAGGGATTAGTAGGAGTGTTATTGGTTCAGTAACACTGAGAAATTCTACCTCTTTCAATAGAATTTCTAGAACTCACAAACAAGAATATAACATAGTAAACCACCTTTTTTAATGCATTGTTTTCAAAGGCCTTTGCAATACATCATTTCTCTACAATAGTCTGGTGCTTCTACTCCTATTTATATATGACATACCTGGTTTCCATGCACACACGTTTCCTCTACTCATCCCAGCTTTGTTTTGTTTCGTTTTGTTTTTTTCCCAGTGAATATACTGGACCTTTTGGAGGACACATTTACTGTTTTATGCACCATGCAATTTACTAAATGGTGTTCCAGTTATGGAAATCCTCGCAAAGTCCCCTGGGGGAAACAAAAGAATTAACTCAACACATATTGATCATCCTGTATTTAGTACTTGCTTATTTGATCAGTCAAGGGCTCAATCTGAACTGGTCCATGTGCTCTGTGATATATAAAGCTGGAGACATTTTTCTGGCGCTCTGGTTATTTAAAAGGCTAGGCAGTGGGAACAACTGCTTTAAACAAAGCCTCATTTTAAAAGAAGCTTGAGTACAGATGGAATTTAAAGAATTTAGAGAGAGGGGAGGTGAAATTGTTAAAATAAGTAAATAAATAAATAAATAAATGAATAAATAGACAGACAGACAGATAGATAGGTAGATAGATAGATAGATACATAGATAAATAAATAGATAAATAAATAATAAGGAACTGCTTTAAAGAAAACCCTGGGAAATTTAAGAGAATAAAGCACATAGGAATTTAAAAAAATCCCATCTGTCCCACTGTGAGACATGGAGACCAGGATGCTGCTTCAGATAGGATGTTTTGAACACTTGCTAAGTACAGGCCTTGTCCATAGGTAGACCTTCAGCATTATGGGATGTCCCAGGAGCAAAACAGAATCCTTAGATCAAGAAAAAATTGTTTTTTTCATGCCAGCCAAGAAACTTTATGCAGATATTGAATTCCAAAAAGCAATTGACAGATGCCATTTTATTGAAATATTGAGAACAGAATGTATCCTTCTGTGTAATTCATTTTAAAATTCTACATTAAAAATGTTGGTAATAAATTAAGTTCTACTAAAGAAAAGGTTGAGAAAATGTTTATTCCAAAGACGGGAGTTGAAAGCTCTAGGTTTTGCTTCTGTCATTTCTGCTCTGTCACCTCCCCATTCCTTAAACAAACTGCCTAGTACATTCTTAATCAGTTTGTGTTTGCATTGAACTATTCCGTCTCATTCTTCCCAGCTTCCACCATCCTCAGTTCATAAGAGGAAAACCTGAAGGAAAGGAGGCCAGATGGGAAGCTCGAAGTCCTTTACATATGAGGTGGTTCAGACTCTGGCCTAGGGAAGCAGTGAGAATTCAAAGGAAAAGATGGTTCTAGAAACCCTTCGGAGATTTTGATGGCTAACCGCATTTTGAGATTTACGATTAGGGGGCAGATGAAACTAACCCCAGAGTTTCTATAATGGAGGCCAGCAGAAATTATAGCCACACAGGAAGAAATAGGGTAATTGTGACGGGTGGTTGGTTTAACAAATTGGGACATGAGAGAGCAGATGTAACGAGTTGCACTTTTGACACACTGCATCTAAGAGACATTGCCTTATAGTCCATTGGAAGTATGGACTGGAAAAAATCTGAAACCCTGGAAATATGAGTAAATGCGACTTTTATAAATAGTAAGAGACAAGGCTGGAAACTGGTAAAACTGGGCCTCTTGTCTCTATGGGCTAAATGCTGTGTTTATTCCATTTTTATTGTACATGATGTAGCCTAAGTATTTGCTAAGCACCTACTAGCTGTTTGATAATTACACATTTCCCACCCCCGATAAAACTCCTATTGAGTCTTCAGGTTAATACTCAGCCAAACATTTTCCCACTGGAATCCTGATGAATGTGTTCATTGTGTCTTTAGGAAACATTCTGGCTTATAGTTGAGATTATCTGGTATATTTATATAGACTAACATCACTAACATCACAGATACGACCCCTAAATATTATCATTAGTATCATTATTACATGTGGGTTATTGCTAACATTTATCCCATGCTTACTAATTTCCAGGAACCATTTTGTGTGCATTAGCTCATTGAGCTTTGGTAAAAAACTCTATGACATAGGAGAGCACTATTTTTTATCCTCCTCAGAATAATGAAAATGTTGACTCGCAGAAAGGTTAAGGCCCCCTCCAAAGGTCCCACAGGCAATAAGAGATGCAGCAGGGAGTCAAACCCATACAGTCAGTGTCATTTTAGAACTTTTGAAGACATGCCTGTATGAAAAAGAAATAAAGTATAATGAGTAATATATCTACTGATTTTGACATGGATAATTGTAAAGAACCTCACATTGTATATTCCAAATTGCTGGAGGTCATTTTATTATTTCCATTTTGTCGTAAAATAGTGTTAACAGGTTAGAGCAGTGATTCTCTACTAGGAGAGACTTTCCCTGCAGGGGAAATATGGCAGTGTGTGAAAACCCTTTTGGTTGTCACAACTGGGGGATGGGTGCTACTAGAATCTGGTGGGGAAAGGCTTCTAACCACCCTACAATGAACATGACAGCCCCCACAATAAAGACCTAGCCAGTCCAAGTGATCAATGGTGCCTAAGTTCAGGCCCTGGATTGGAGTAATTGAAAGGGGATTTTGACTGCAGGGAGAGAATGGTGGCTCAACAATGGTTGCAACAAAGGCCATTTGCCATGAAGAAGCAAGTTTGGGAATGGGGAAAAGAGATAAGATAGATCCATTCATTTGTTCGTTTATTCATAGAGATTTCTATGTATCAGGAACTGTGCTGGAGATTAATGCTGACGAAAACAATATGAGGAAGTTGCTTTGGAGAAAAGGAGGAAACAAGGAGTAGTGGCAAACCAGAGATGCTTGGATATTAAAAGTGAGCTGGGGCAAAGCTTTGCTGCCAAGAGTGAACTGTGGTCTTTTGTCAGAGATGGAGATGACATGCTATTTTATCGCTCTAAGGAAAATCACAGTGGACAAATTCAGAATCCATAGGCTACTGTCAGGAGCACCTGGGGACTTCTCTTTGTCCCATTTTTGGCTACCATGCTTATCCAAATTCTGGACCAGGACAGGGCCGATGGGGAGGAGCAGACGCTGCTCTCAGAAGTACACAGAGTAGAGGAGCAAGTATGTGTGTGCATGTGTGCATTGGAGAGGTCGAGATGCTTGTGTTGCTTTCGAGGTGCTCTGCTGGCCTTTGAATGGGTGCTGGCTTTGTTTTTCCAGTAACAGCTTTTTCTGTTTTCAGCAGTCCTATGCACCAGCTCCCCACCCCATGGCTCCTCCCAGCCCCAGCACAAACAGCAGCAGCAACCACAGCAGCAACCACAGCAGCGGGGAACAACTGAGTAAAACCAACCTGTACATCAGAGGCCTTCCACCAGGCACCACTGACCAGGACCTAATCAAGCTGTGCCAACCGTAAGTGCTCTCTACTTTCTGCACCGTTTCTAACCCGCACACTCACCCATGTGGGGTCAGTCCACACAGCACTTGGTTGGTTTTGCACCCAATTCATTGATGTATCATTCACTGATACATCAATGATGTACCCATTCATTGATGTATCAGTAAGGAAGACTCTGTTTTATGAATGGGACTTCAATTAGAGATCTAAGTCCAGCTTCCTTTAGGGAATGAAATTTGTTCATGGTATAGAAGTGGAGGTTCTGGAGCAGATACACATGGGAGTGCTGGCTGATATGCAGGTATTCTCCAGAAAGATGATGAGCAAGCTTTGAGTTGGGCCCTCAGACCTTGTGGCTTGTGGAACTGATGATGAATCTCCTGAGAAAAAAGAACAGCAACAACAATAACAACAAAGAAAAAACACACTGTTTTTTGTTTGTCTGTTTGTTTGTTTGTTTTTAAGACATCTCAATGGGGGGAATCTCAAAAACTCAGAAGTGGTAGATTTCAGGATGGTTACCTCTTGTGTTGAAAATAATTTTCTGTCCAGTTCTTGGTAAATATCAGTTCAGTGGGTACCAGGTAAATAGAGAATTATAAGGCAAATTCTCTAGTTTCCTTGAAAATATCTACTTCCAAATCCAGTGAAGCTATTTTCCACTGTGGCCAACAACTGTACTCACCAAATAGTTTTATATTTTCTAGGAAATGTAGTAATGATTAAATACCCTTCCAAAATGTTTTCATTATTCTATTATTTACCAACACTTATGTTATTAACTCTCTTATTTCTGTGAAAAATGCACTTAACATATTTAAGTTTACCCTCCAAATAAAGTTAATAATGCATAATGAATTAGAATCATAGCCTATATTTTTAGGTTATTGTCTGATGATTTTCAAAGTAATATCAGTGTAACTATTTGTCATTTGATTGTGCCTTAGCTGTGTATTTTTAAATTGGGGGAAACTATTACTCAATTTTCCTTTCTCTCTTTTGCAATGCTTCTACAAGGAGGTTGAGAGGATATTTATTTTGTAAATTTTCCAACCTCTAAAATATTGGAAGTGGAAAACAAAGCAGACAGTATTTATTTGCCTTTGTTCTGGTTTTTAAAATTGGGAACAGATATCAAAACAGGAAGTGGCAGATAAACCAAAACACAAATACATAACTATATAACCAGTTGACAAGGCGATATATGGGTTAGGGTGGGGGCACTTTGGAAAATATTTATTGAGAAGCAGTTTAAAATAAAAGAAGGAAATATACAAGGGCTAAGACATTTCAAAATATATGTTAGGTTTTGGTCTGTAAAATATTGAGGTTGAGAATTGGAAGGTAAATCATTCCACTGTTTCTTGTTGTTGTTGTTAGAAAAATCTAAACCATTTTGAGCAGTAAGGTCTTCAAACTTCAAAATGTGAAAGATTGTGGACTTTACGTTAGAAGCTTCAGATGAAGTATCTCCAGTAATGGAATCTGATGTGAAAAAGAAGGGTAGCTATTAACTTTGATTCATATATAAATCTCACTCATTTAAAAAAAATATCGTGGGCATTAAGGAAAGATTCTTTGCCATTCCTCTATACTACGCAGAACATTTGTTGAAGCGTAGATTTCTAGGCCCAAGAGATATGATTCACTAAGTCTGGGGAGGAGCTCAAAAGTATGTATTTCTAACAGGCTCCCTGGTTGTTACTGCTGCTGGTTGTTCGTGCTGCTGGTTTTTGAAATGCACTTGTCTCTACAATAATATGAAAACCACTGACTATTTCTAATGCATAAAGTTGCACTTAATGTATGAGGGTCATTCTACTTACTATATAGGGACTCTGTTGTATTACAACCTTCTCGACCACTGTGCAATCTTGAGGTAGGCCATTGACTGTAGGTCATTGACTGTCTGAGCTTAAGTTTCCTCTTATAAAAGAGTGGGTGCTAGGTTTCCTTGTTGTATTGGTGGTGTGCTGGAATGGCCTTTGACTAGTGCACTAGAGCCAATTGATAAATATTCAGGAATTCTGTGAGTCATTTGCTACACACTCGGTATCTTAAAATCGGTCATGGTGGGGATATTCACAGGAATAAGCAAGTCCTTCAAATCACGACTTTTTAAAAATTCTCTTCTTCTTTTTTATTTTTTTGAGAACTGGTTTATGAACATACCACTGATGTAGCATTATACTATGAATTTCTGTATCAGTGTTTATTTCTGCAAAGAATCTTGCCAGAAATTTATAAATGGAAAGTGTTATCTAAATGCCTGTATTGACATTTTTAATTCAGGAAAGAGATTTAGTGACCTAGAAACATTATTTTTGAGAAAGGAAGTTTTGTTACTATTTCTTATGTGCAATTAAGAGAAATTTAAAGAATGCTAAGTGCACAGAGGGTATTGGTTACTTGCTCATATTAAATTTTGCTAGCTAATAAGATGGGGCCCATATTATTGTTATGGTAAAAAATGTCTGTGAGTTCTCCAGTTACTGAAGTGGTCTGGACCTAGGGTTCATTGCTTGGATTCGTTTTCCTAGAGAATCTTACAGAACTAATGTGATCGGGCAATTGGATGTAGTAGAAATAGCTGAGCACAAAGATATCTGGATGTCAGTCCTGTCGGTGGCATGAACTGGATAGTGGCCTTCAACAAGTGACTTTTCCCCTCTTTGCTTTGATTTCCCCCATGTGTAAAATAATGTGTTTGAACTCAATAATTTTTTAAATGTCCTCACTCTAAAATTCTGCTCTGGGCCACCTTTTAGATCGTTCACCAATCCCCTTTTGCAGTGTTGGCAGTGCCACATCCTGAATTGATTCAGCTGCATAAGTACAACCTGAGGGCTGGAGATGCCTTTGGTACAAGGCCAATGTAAGTCATTTGTAAAATCCTGTTTCCTCTCTTGTAGTCTCTTACATTGTTCATTACTATTTTACATTAGCAGTCTTTTAAAGATGCAAATCATTTTGTATTCCGATTACTCATCCAATACTTTGAAATACTTTCACCTACAAAATATATAATATTTATAGGTTTAAATGAACTTGCCATCAGGATCAATTTTCCATGTTTATTCCTGTGAAATCATAAGAATTTTAGAGTTAACATTTCCTTATAGAAAGTGCTGTATTTCCTCATATCCATAGTAACGAAATGATAGACAATAGAGATATACAAAAAGGAGCATAGATATATCGAATTATCTGATTTTAGAATGCAATATCCATATTAATACTAATGGACAACAAGAAAATGATATTAAAGAACACAAATTATATTACTTCTCAATGTATAATCTGAGAGCAAATTCTGTTAAGGGACTCTATTCACATTTATCACCAAAGCTCCTATGTTTGGATTGCAAGTAAAATCAAAGAAATGAAGACAAGACTGAAAAATAACAGACATGAAAAATGATTTTGCTCTATGAAAAATCTCTAGTTATACCTGTATTTTGGATGAATACATTACATTGTGTGTCTTGTAAGAAATACCTTGTAATGTCTTCATATTGAGAATTCTCAAGGAATTTTATTGTGTTTTTCAATCAAGGAACATTTATGGAGCATGTGTGCTGCATGGGCTGAAGATGCATTGATGAGTAAATTTAGACAAAGACTTTGCTTTAGCAGAGTTTATATTCTGATAGGAAAAATAGGACATCAATTAAATAATCATACAATCTGATATAAAATTGCAATTATAAATGCAAGAAAATAAAGAAGCATGGATCTAAGAGTGTTTGTAACACGGCATTAAATTTAGGGCAATGAGCAAAGGTATCTGTGAGGAATCAGTGAAAACTGAACTAAGATCAGAAAGAGGAATAGGTTTGATGAAGTGAAGAAAGGGAAGAACATTCCAGGCAGTAGGAACTTCATGTGTGTATAACCAATGTCTGGAGGGAGCATGGCAAAGACAAAGGGCTGGAAAGAAGGCCAATCTAGTTTATAACAGAGAGAGGGTGTTGGATATGGGGCAACAAGAGCTGGAAAATGGAGAGGGATAAGATGATCCCTTTGTATGTCATCTGAGGAGCTCTGTTTTAACCTAAGAGCAGTGGAGAAAACCACGGAATTGTCACAAATAAGTAATATAGTCAAAATTTATTTCAAAAAGATAACTCTGACTGCAGAGTAGAAAGAAAGGATCCCATGAGATCAAGGAACAATCAGAGTAGGAATAGGTGAAAAGCGAGCTGGGAAAAGAATATTTTATAGTCAGAGAAGAGGCATGAGAATTAATAATTATGCTGGTGGAACAATTATATGCAGTGCATGATGTAGTTTTATACATGCATTTATTTTTTTTTTCATTAAAAAACAAGGGCTTGAGAGACAATTAACCAAATGAACTCCAAAAGAAACAGTGAAGTAGTACAAAATAGGACCCAAGTAAGTTGATCTTTAGTCCCTTTTTCTTACCCAGTCATGAATGGGTCATCAATATACTATTAAACATTGAGTGGCTGCAATGTTAAAAGCACTAATTGCAAATACAGTGAACCTTTGAACGACATGGGGTTCGGGACACTGATCCTTCATGCAGTCAAATATCTGACTCTCCAAAACCTTAACTACAAGTAACCTACTGTTGATGGCAAGTCTTACCGACAACATAAAAAAATCAATTAACACCTAGTATTTTGTATGTTATATGTATTATATACTATATTGTTAAACAAATGTAGCCAGAGAAAAGAAAGTGTTATTAAGAAAATCATAATGAAAAGAAAATACATTTATAGTACTGTAAGTATTTATCAATACCATAAGTTTAAGTCATCTGTTTACAAGATAAATAATCTATCAGCATCTGCATTAATATTGTCTTATAGAATACAAAACACTGTAGATATTACATATATTACTAACAGTATACATGAAAAGTGAAAAGATAATGTGAAAAACAAATGCATATTTATTTACAGGTGTAACGATTCATGCATTGATAACAAAAAAAAGTAGCTGTATGATTCCTTTATGGTAGCTTAGTGTAATTGATATGATTGCTTCAATGGTAATAATAACAACATTTTACAACATATTTATTGAAAAAAATTCCCTGAAGAAGTTGACATGTGCAGTTCCAACTCATGTTATTCAAGGGTTAACTATATAGTGCAAACTAAAACTCCAATTGATTATACATTATGTACATGGTATGGGTTAACAGTTGGAAAGTATGGGTACAATACCAGATTATATGCTCTTTATGCTTATTTCAAGAAGAGGATGTGGAAGTGGAAGATAAATTTGGCTTAATAAAAAGAGAGCACTTCAACATTTTTGGGCCAAGTAAATTTTTCGTGGTGTAATATTTTTTCACATATTAAGCTATATTTCCTCCCTCAAAGAAATTAGAAACTTCCATTATATGATTGTAAACATGCCTTGAAACACATTGAAATTGCTCTTAAAAAAATAAAACAACATATTTTACATAACGGACAGGTTTAAAATGGAAAGAACAACCATTAATGTGTTTATATTTTTCATCTCCACAATACCATTATTCTACCATTCTACCATTATTCTCCACAATACCATTTTTCTAACCATTATCATGACTTAGAAGTTTTAATTAATGCAATGCTCTCAGAAAGTCCCCGGCAGACATTGCTTCCCCTTCCACATGATTAACTAATCCAGAGTTCATAACAGAGTGCAGCTACAGAGTGAATTGTTCTTCTCTTACAAAATGAACATGCTGCTGCTATGGCCACTTGAAGCAGAATGAAAGCAAAAGAGGGAAGCTCCTTTGGAGAGGCGCACACAGATTTCCAGTCATTTCCATATGACCTGGAAGTTGGCCGCCCTGTCCATCGTTTTTTCCTGTAAATGTTGTCCTTGCTCAAGCTCTGACACCCTATCATTGCTCCCTTTAAAATGAAGCTGTACATTTTACTTTAACATTTAACAAGAGAGGAAAAATGTGCACAGTGAAACAGGAGAACAAAATTGATGTGTTTGTACTCAGGGTCTGCCCAAGTTAATCTCCCGGACTTTTTACCCAACCCTGTTAGAAGTCTCGTTAAGGTGAGCGCTGAACGCTAAATAGTAAGAGCCCCCTCAAGTGTCATCAGGGCTCTGAGTGCAGAGTCCATTATATGTGGTTTCGGACAGTTTTGACAAATGTACCAACACAATCAAACCTTTTATCAATTTAAAAGTAACCTTGTCACAGTAATCTGTCAAACTGTTCAGATACAACTAAAGGAAAACAAGTCATCATGCACTCCAGAGTAACCGAGCAAATAAGAAAAATGTGAGTAGAAATTTTTTGAGTTCTTTCTTACTGTGCCATTGAAGATTCAACAGTTCCCTCTAATAAGACCCGAGGAAATGTATTAGGAGTGTTCTTCTGCAAGTCAGACTCAAATTACGCAGCTGCTTTTGAGGTATCATAAATCTGTGTGGTGGCAGGTGTGAGTAGAAAGTGAATTCGAAGATCTTTGAACCCTGCCTTTGTGTAATTTAAATGAGAGAGTGCCTTTAAGGCATAAATGGGTGTCTGAGTTCATTGAATCAGCAGAGATCTGACACTTGGTTACATATACTAATTCAGACTAGTATGTATTGTGAACCATAGTATTTGGTTTGCATATAATAAATACGTCTTAATAATAAATTGTTACATTTATTATATTATTAACACCATTTATTGTGTGAGAATTACATACCATACACCCTGTTAAGTTTTTATATTACCTCATTTAATCTGCAAAACAACCCTATGATGTGGGAACAATAATTACTGAGTGATAGTTGAGTAAACTAAGGCTCAAAGGGTTAAGGGTCTTGTTCAAATTTACACAGCCACCAGGAAACAAAACCATCCTCTTACTTAAAGCTCTTATTGAAAACCACTAAAACATTCATTTAATGACAAAAAGGGTAGCATAAGTCATGAGTTCTCAAACCCTTGCCTGCTCATGAGAATTCCTTGAGGAATTTAAAAAAAAATATCGATGCCCAGATTTTACTCCTGGGGCTTCTGATTTAATGAGTATGGGGTCAGCTTAAAGAACGAAATTTTTGAAAAGATTACTTAGGTAATTCTAACATGGAAAAAAGTTTGAGAACCCCATGACTAAATGATGCCAATACTAATTGGAAAACAAAATTTAATCCTTTCTCTTAATTCCCTTACTCTTACTTTCATAGAATCTAGAAATTTCGTAGGAGCTACCAATTTGTTTTTAACTAACCGTAAGACTTAAAAATATATTTTATTAAGATATTTTTCAGATGACTTCATTTTTCTGATTATAAAATGGGATATTTAGATTTAGGTATGGAAAATCCAGCCCTAGAACAGGTCTCTAAAAGTACTTTAAGAAATGTGCTTAGAAGGATCTCATTTTCTTTCTTCATGTAATTTTCATAAGCCAAACATTTCTCCAACATTTCACTTTTTAACACTGTTTGCCTTTAATTAAGCAAGAAATCCTTCCTATTTTGAGTCATTTTATTAAACTTTTACATATATATTTACTCCCCCCCCCCCAACAATAGTCTAGTGAATGTAAGGAATGTAAGTTGAGTGAATCTTGAAAAAATAATCAACATCTTTCAGCACTTTGGGGGCATCCTGGAAAAATGATTGTCCCATTGATTCGTTGACCATTTATTCATTATTGTTTTCATTAATTTGGATGAAGAAGATTCTCCTGAACGTCCAGGAGTTTTTGAAAATCTATTTATTTAAATACTGGTAGCTGATAAAACGTTTTCCTGTTTATCCTAGAAACACAGAAAATAAAAATAAAACCACTGTTGATTTAGGTACTATGTTGGTGGAAGCACAAAAAAGCTGCGGCTGGGAATATATATGACTGACTCTCTCTGGATGTGCCAAGTTCTGGAGACCTGTGAGAAGTAGAATTTCAGGCAGATCTGCTGAGTGCCTGAAATTTTGAAGGACTTAGGGTTCAAGGGCAGGACTCTGACAAGTACAGATAGCATCTTGGTTTTCATTTTTCCCAGTGATCTCCTGATTGCCAAATGCAGCTAACATTTTTCAGTCCTTATTTAATTTGCTCTCTCCGTTACTTGACCCTGTTGACCTCTCCTTTGTGCTCTAAACTTTCTTCCTCCTTAGCTGTGGTATTGCTCTTTCCTGGGTCTCCTACCTTTTGGAGATTGTTCTTTCCAACTTTGCTTCCTCTATCTGCCTCTAGAATATTTTGGTGTTTTCCAGAGTATTGACTTCCTCTCCTCTCATGCTACAAAATATCTGCTCTCTTCTACTTGAATAATTTTAGCTATTCTGATCATTATTAAATCTGTATCTCTAGCCCACGAAGATATATTTGTTTTAGTCCTGGATCCATATCTCTTATTCCCTGAACAATTTCAAATTTGTATTCCAAGAACTATCAAACTCAGTGTCCTAAAAGGACTATTCATGCATTTTTCTTTCTTTCTCTTTCTTTCTTTCTTTCTTTCTTTCTTTCTTTCTTTCTTTCTTTCTTTCTTTCTTTCTTTCTTTCTTTCTTTCTTTCTTTCTTTCTTTCTTTCTTTCTCTCTCTCTCTCTCTCTCTCTCTCTCTCTCTCTCTCTCTCTCTCTCTCTCTCTCCCTCCCTCCCTCCCTCCCTCCCTCCCTCCCTCCCTCCCTCCCTTTCTTCCTTCCTTCCTTCCTTCCTTCCTTCCTTCCTTCCTTCCTTCCTTCCTTCCTTCCTTCCTTCCTTCCTTCCTTCCGATTTTCTCTTTCTCTGTGAATGGCACCAAGCCCCCAGACATCTAAAAAAAAAAAAAAAAAAAATCTTGGAGTCACTCTTTTCCCCAACTTAGAATATTTCCTAAGGTACATAGATTTCAATTGCTTGGTGTTTATGATATCCAAAGTCTCTTCTGCTTCACTATTGCCATAGTTTATTTGCTCATTTATTCAAAAGTATTTATTGAATGCCATCTATGTGTCAAGCATGGCAAATAGCTTAAGGACTGGTAAATCTCTGAATAAAATTTGCATTCTAATGGGGAGAGGATACATGAATGAATAAACAATTAAAGAAGATAACATATGCCACCTCAAAGGAGTTTTAAATACCATAAAAAGGAGGTTGTGAGTAAAGACTGAGAGGTTACTACAGACTGGGTGACCTCTTTGAGGTGAAATTTCAATGTCAAGAAAGAATGAAGCATAAGATATTCAGGAGGAAGGGCACTGCAGACAGCTTGTACAAAAACCCAAAGGTGGAAATACACTTGGTGTATTTGAGGAACGTAAAAAAAAGGTCAAAACAGCAAATGAACAGTGAGTAAGGAGAAGGCGGATAGTAAGAAATAAAGTAAAAGAGGTATACCAGGGCCAAATAAACAGTTTTGTAACCCATATTATGAAGATTGGATTTTCTTTCCTAATTTATATTTTTGAAGAAAAATTATTCTTGCTGTTATGTAAAGAATGTTTTTGAAGGGAGTATGAGAGAAGCAAGCAAATAAGCAGGAGGCCATTGTGGAAATCCAGGAAGGAGATGGTGATGGCTTGGAGTAGGATCATAGTGGCGGAGGAGATTGGATGTGATGGATTCAGAATATGTTGTGGAGATCGTTTTGATAGAAGTTATTGATGAATAGAAGATGGCAGGACAGATAATGGAAAGAGAAATTAGGGATAATTCTCAGCTGTTGGCTTTAGCATCTAGAGAGCGTATAGATTCAGTTAATAAAATAAGGGGGATTGTGGAAGGAACAGTTTTGGGTGGAGAGAAATCAAGAGTTCTTCTCAGTCTTGTTAATTTTTAGATCCTATTAGACATCCAAAAAGAGATGAAGTTGATAGTTTGATGTATGACTGGTTTTCAAAGCAGAGTGTATATTAAAAGCTATCGAATGGACATCATTATTATTATAAATGGCATTTGTGCTGATAGGATAATGTAGTGCCTAATGTGTGCTAAACGTTATTTTAAGTATTTTGCATGGAAGTACTTCATAGTATGTGTGTGAACTCATTTATACCTCATGACGGCCCCCTCTGTATAGCTAAAAAACCAATAACACATAGAAGTTAAGTGACGTTCTCAAGGTTACACAGCTGGTAATTGTCACGTCCAGGGTTTAAATTAAGGAGTTTGGTTCCACACTTTCCTCTCTTAATCGTGGTTCATGTATAGGGTATATATGTACACAGCAAGAAAAGAAAAGTGGTCACACAAATAAATATTCTGAGATCCTGAGAGGGGGAGAAGCCAAGAAAAGTGTTTATAAAATAATAACCGACAAGATAGAGGGAAACTAAGAAAGCAGGAGAGGGTGCTATTATAGAAGCTGGGAGAAGAAAGTATCTCAAGTGAGAACAATCAAGTGGATTGAATATTATTGATATGTTAAGAAATATACCAATGGAAAAGTTACATTTGGATTTGGCAACATCAAGGTCATGGGCAAGCTTGATCAGGGCAGTCTTTGGAGAGGGGTAGAAACTGAATACCTGGTAGGCCTTTTTTCAGGGTCATTACCTGACAGTTTTTCCAAGTGGAAATGCCTGTCTCCCTCTCCTTTGTACACAAATGATATGTAAGTAGTTATCTTTCCTAAAACAATGTTTAC
Source organism: Rhinolophus hipposideros (assembly GCF_964194185.1). Classification (NCBI taxonomy): domain Eukaryota; kingdom Metazoa; phylum Chordata; class Mammalia; order Chiroptera; family Rhinolophidae; genus Rhinolophus; species Rhinolophus hipposideros. Next base: position 47,891,927 of record NC_138060.1, read on the forward strand.
CACCTATCTTCTGGTTTTCTTATTCTCCATCTCTCTATCTCTATCTCTTGTTCTATCTCTCATTCTATCTGTCTCTCTTTAACTTTCTCTTCTTCCTTCTACCGTTCTTAACTGTAAGCTTTTGAAGACAGTAGATTTCTCTTGTTTATTTTTGTGCACCCAGTGCCTAGCACAGTAACAGGGGTTTAAGTGGTAACTAATAAATATGTAATGACTGAATAAAGCCTGAATTCATCAGTAATATAAAATGATTTTATTGGACTTATATCATAACACTTGTTCCAGGGTAGACTTTGAGTTTATAGTAGGAGATATAGGAAGCAGGATTTTTCTCTTAGATACCACATTCAAAGTTCTACCACTGGAGTGAAAGAAGAAAGGTTTTAAACATGAAGCTCTTTTATTGTGTGGATCCCAGGGAGAGTTTTGGAGGAAAGCCTCGGGATAACTTGAGTCACATGTATTTAAGGAAGCAAATAAGGATCAATACTTTGCTTACTCACTCAGTGTTGCTACTGAGACAGGAAATAACCATTTATTCTTGCCTGAGCCACGACGTTTTGGCTGTCAAACAGATCACAGTGTGCCACTGACTGCTAATTCCATACCGAAGGCAAAGTAATTTGTGCTCCCTGAATTGGTGTGCGCTGAAATTTTTTTTGGCTCTGGAGTTTTTCCACAGATTTATCTTCACAACCAAATGAGACTATTGATGAAACATATGAGACTATTGATGAAAAACACACAAAGCATATCTGTGTATTTGTCATATTAAAAATGACAGCTTGTCATCTGAAAATTGGCAGTAGTATGACCTGTATCCATTAATTATATGATTGGGAATAAGTTATACTTATAATGTGTTCTTAAAAAGAAAATGTAAAAAGACATTTTGCTTTACATTTTATCTGTTATATTCATTATACATCTAACACTGTAGTGTCTCTTGACAATTGAGTACTTTATTTTGTACTATAAATATGCCCCTGAAATTTTTGTAAATAGATGTGTTGCTTAGTTTTCAAATCAACATTATTGAGGAGTAAAATTAAATACACTCATTTTAAATGTAGGATTTGATGAATTTTGACAAATATATGCCCCTATGTAGCCAACATGACAATCAAGATAAAAAAAATATATTTCCATCATCCTAAAAGCTTTTTAAAAGTATGATCACATACAAGGAAGTTTCCAACGGAAAGTCATCCTATTTAAGAAAGCAATAAGGCAGCATTAAGCCATGAGAGGAGCGGAGAATTCTGAGTCAGTTGTGGGTTCTAATTAACCACTTCCTAGTTGTGGAAGCTTGGTAGATTCATTTAGACCATCGGACCCCATTAGTGACTGATACATATTAAAACCTTAATAAGTGCTAGTTATTGTTATTCACTGATGCAATGTAAAAAACCCTTGTTGTCATTCATATTTATACAGAGGGTGCCAACAAAATGTATACACATTTTAAGAAGGGAAAAAACTGTATTAAAATTTAATACTTGATATATACCAATAATAAAAGATGAATACAAGTCACATTTGACTCCTGCAATTACGAGAGGTGCTCAAAGTGTTTACCATCAGCATCCAGACACTTCTGATTGCGGTGAACTACTGCTTGAGCAACGTTGACCCAAGTGTCCACTTGTGTACAATTTTTGGGGGCACCCCTGGTATACAGCAGGACTAAATCAAGTGGAGCTCACCTGCAGTATTGAAGGTTCTGTATTCAAACAAAGAGTATATTTTGGTTTTTTCGTTAATGCTTTCTTTTTTATCTCTATGTAACTGTGAATCCTTATATTGCCTTGTGGTAGTTTGCATTATCTTTGTTATCCATTGTATAGTGGTATATTTATACTATAAACTCACAGTATCAAGATAAATACATACCATTTAGGCTCTATTTAGAAGATGAAAGTTAAAATATAGTGCAAAACAAATTTTAAAACATGTAATTACAGTTCATAAACATGGCATAATGATATACATTAAAAAATAAAATGGAAGTTTTGGAATCAAATTGATGCTGAGCATTATAGCTGTGGAATATAGTAAAGCTGTTTAAAACATATTTGGTAATCTAAGGCAATGTGTATATATTACTGGTATTTTGATATCACTTAGATTTTATTGCTGAATCAATAGGTTCAGTTTGGTTTCACCTTGAATCAGTTATTATGAACTAAATTTTCTTACAAAGGATATGTTTAAAAAGTGTTTCCTCGGTGCTTCTATTAAAAATAAGTTTTAATGATATATTTTTGCTTACTAGAGACTTCTATTTATTTGAATAAATATACTGAATTTACAATCAGGGAGACAGATGCTTAAATAATCTCAATTATTGAAATATTCCTTCATCAATGTATAAATTCAGATGCATGTCAAACTTGGTTTCAGTTGACTTCTTTCCTGGAAAATACCGAGACCCTGTTATTACAGTTCTCTGTACAGATAGCCTGTTCTCCTTACATCCTTTGGAGGACTACTCAGTACAAATGTCAAATCAATCATTTATTAGCTATGTGTCCTTGGATACACTACTCTTTTTCTCACTTTCTTTTTTTATAAAATGGATATAGCAATGGTACCTCCCATTTATGGTTGTTAAGATAATTAAGTGAGTTAATACAGGAAAACACTAAAATAGAGCCTGGATGGAGTGAGCACCCAGTGAGCATAATGCTTATGCGACTGTTCCCAATATACATGGAAGTTAATTTGCTCCCAATCCGAACATGATGTATGAAGCTAGTGGTCATTTTATTCAAATGATTTTCAGCTCTGTACTACAAATGTGCATCAACACCTAAGTCCTTTCCAGCTCTGGTGTTCTATGATTCTTTACTTCTAGGTATCTACATAAACACAGTTGCCTTCATTATTCAAGACATAGACCTTGGCTATTGGTAATTGCTGTCTTGCACACAAAAGTTTTCAGAGGCAACTGAACCTAACATTGATCCGATACCTGAAAAATTGAACCTTGCTGATTCTTACACAGGAATCTTGGGAAAGCAACCAACTTTAATTTAAGATAAAAAGCTGGATCTGTTTCACTGATTCATGCTTCCACATCACAGGGCAAGCCAGAGACATAATCTATCGATGATCTGCATGTCTCCACATAGAACGGTGGCACAATCACACGGGGAACTTGGTGATGACTACAGTTACCTGTGTGCTTTGTTGGATAAAGTGTCCTTAGGATACTTTCATCACCACAAACCAGAAAAAAGCTGTAAGCAGTGCAAGTAAGAACTAGAAATGAAGTTATCAGAGAACTGTTAAAAGCTCCCCTAGTTTCAAAGGTTGAAAGAGGAGTTATCTTGCACTAATAATGAATGACACTTCTCAGAGAGGGAAAGGAGACATATTTCCAGGGAACGCTTTAATGTCAGTATCATTCTCTGAGCTAAAAGTGATTTGCTGTGGGCCTTTACATAAACAGTGAGTTCTTGGTTCTCTGACTCTGTGTGTGAAGATGTTTTCTCCAACTCTAAAGCAAAAGAGCAGTATTTATTAGCTTACAACTTTACGCTAATTCTGTGGAAGATAAGTGCATTCATATTCATTTCATGTTTGAATTTCAGTGAAAAAAACAACAACTATAGTGAGAGCTGACATTTTAATGAGAGCTCTGTCCCAGATAGTGTTACAAGCGCTTTACAGGTAGAGTTACCAAGTCTTTCTGACTTGTTCAGGACTTTCCCAGTTTCAGCATGAGAGTCCCATGCTCTGCAGGCTCCTTAGTTTCACTCAAACCTGCTAATAAGAACTGCTAACAAGAACTGTACAGTTAGTCTAGTCGCTATTTAGCCTCGTTAACAGGTTCTTGACAACTGCTACTTTAAGAGAAACAACATATAAAATGAAACCATAGGCTAATTCCTGTAAACAAGGGTTGAGTCCTACAGCATATTTCTGGTCACAAAAACATCACCAAAAGTGTAAATAAAAACCCCGAACACTTCTAATATTCAACATTGAAATAAATGTGAGCTATATATACATTTAAGAAAGATTAATTGACACAAGTAAGATAATGATTTCCCTAACATTTCAGTTCAGGCTTGTGGCTGGCTGGAACCTCTCCTGGTAGCTCAGGGTGCCAGGTGGAAACCAGCCCTGGACAGGACACCCTTCCATCACAGGGCATAGTCACACCCTCACTCAGACTGGGACAATTTACACATGCCGGTTCACCTAATGTTCTTATCTTTGGGATGCAAGATGAGTCTCTGGAAAAAGCCCACGCAGACGTGGGGAGAAAGTGCAAACTCCACAAAGACAGTGGCCCCTGCCTGGAATCAATTTTTTTTTTCCTTTTCATCAATGTTATAACAAAACAACATTGGACAAAACTGTCATTTGAGGACCTGATTTATTATTTTGTTTAATTACCAACATCTTCCATTCACAATGAGCTACTGTTATTCTCTTTTGCAGCTAAGGGGACTGAGGCACAGAGAGGTTAAATGATTTTTCTGAAGGTTATAAACTACTGCCATATTCTAAAAATGGCTGAATGGGAATTCAAAACCAGGTAATAGAGCCTACTTTCTCAATATTTACCAGGCTTTAACTATTGGAATAAACACATATGTTGTGGAAACAGAACTTCACCAAAACTTGACCTAGAACTTGGGTATTTCAATCCCTACGGATGTAGAGATCGGAGAAAAATTACTGCCATATCATTTCTTGGTGACACCAAACCATACTGCAAATTCCAGTCTCAGAAATACCTGTCAGTGGGCACAAAAGAATGACTATCTGAGCCACTGAAAGAAAATTACTTGCACAATTCTGCCAAAATAACATACCTATAATGTACAGTTTGTTTAACACTTTGCATAGTAACTACTTAACAAATAGTGCAATGTGTTTAGGGAAAAAACACTTTGGAGAAAAACACTTCCGCAAAATGTGTTTTGATTGTGTTAATCTGCTTTCCCCTTGTTTAATGAAAAAGCTTGAAAAACTTTCAGACAATTTATGATTATATATCCAAAAATACGAAGTTGTGTTTCAAATGGAAGTTACTATTTCCTGGTTACCAGTGTGCTATAAATACCCTTTGACAGAGTTGTATTCCTTCAATCGTTCACTGCCTGCATAAACTGCCAAATGTTCTGGGTAGAGTGAGTAAAATTTTCAAGATTTTCAGAGTTAGAAAAGCAGTCAAATAACAAAAAAGGGGGTCGTGTTCAACATGGTCTCACCGACTTTTAATTTTATTAAATAATGATACTAAATAGAACACCTATTATCTATTATTTACTAGAATATAGATCTAGCAGTATAAATTACTGTCACTGACACATTTTTTTCCCAAAGTTCATTTTAATACCTAAAGGGCCATCATCTTAGTGTAAAACAAGAGAGTTAAACTCTATCTCGACATAGTTCAAAAATAGGTGTTAGGGTACAAAATTATTGACTACACTATTGTATCACATGCAATTATTTTTTGCTACCAATGTGTTCTTTTGGATTTCTGTGGTCAGTGCAACAGTACACGAGGCTTGAGTTTCCAACATGCTCTAGGGTTTCAGTTTTTACCCCAGTCATTGTACAGCTCCAATTTCACATCCCTGTGTTGACAGAAATGGGAGCAGCATATTTCATGCTATTTCACTCAATTGTGAGTTTTCTGGGCAAACTGAGAAGCTGAGGAACCGCAGCCCCCAAACTCGAGCCAAGAGGGCAACAAGCTGCAGCAGGCCCAGCGTCTGCCTAGTGTGCTCAAGACAGCAGATTCTCAGCTCAGGGGTGCGATTTAATGGACAGCTCAGGAATGGATTTAAAAGGCATAATTTGGGTCACGGGAAAAGTTGCCAAGGATTGGCCACTAGAGCACTGGGTAGGAATTGGGAGAGCTGAAGTCTCTTCCTTACTGTGCTACCAAAGAGCTCCATGACCTGGCAAGTCCCTTTATCTGTCTGAGCCTCATTTGTCCCTATGATATTATGACCTTCTAGACTCCTTCTGTTACAAAACACACAACTCTTTGATTTCCAGATCTCTGAGATCACTGCTATCTGCTACTGAACAATACGTATCAGAGCACCAATCGGTCTTACTGCATTAGTAGATTTGTCTTTTTAAGTATGGCATTTAATTTTGCCTGGATTTCAGTGACAGTGGTTTCACTTGAGTTAAAAGTCCTACGTTGCCTTTGTGCACAGAACTGCTTGTGTTAATGCTGTTAAAACATCCAAATTACTGCAAATATATTACTCATATTTTCTGTGAGGGCCTTGTGCGTAGAGGTAACTTTGGAAATGATGGAAGTTTGGTGCCCTAAGCTTAAACTATGGTGATAAATAGAAAACAAAACAAAACATGAAATATAATGATGAAGGAATAAGGAAAGCATGTACTTAATGTACCCAGACTAGTAGAGTAACGTGGTAACTTGTGGCTGGTTTTCCCAAGTAAGTACTGTGTTTCTCCGAAAATAAGACCAGGTCTTATATTAATTTTTGCTCCAAAAGACACATTAGGGCTTATGTTCAGGGGATGTCATCCTGGATAATTATGCTAGGGCTTATTTTCCCGTTAGGTCTTATTTTCGGGGAAACATGGTATCGTGGCCAGTACCCTTCAGCACATACCAGCCTCCTTCCCCCCAGCACACACACACACACACACACAGTGTCTACTCATATATGCTTATTAACACTTCTGTAATTGGAGACTATACTTTCCTTGAGAGCAGGGATGGTGTATTCTTCATCATTGTATCCCCAACCCTTTAGCTCAATGCCTGCCACATGTCAAGTGCCCAATAACAATTTGCAGCATGAAATGTTGTTAAGTGTTGGAACTAATTTCCAGATCCTTCTTACATCTTAAGCTCTTATCATTTTCATCCCTTAGGGGCAGAGTGGGAAGAAATTGCATTCTGTAGAACCAAGCTTCCCAGAATCATTTGTGTTAAGACCCCTTTGTATATTAAAACTTTGAGACCAACCTTTTTATAACTGCAGAGTGCTGAGACAGATAGTTGGAAGGGTGTGGGTGATGGTGAAGAGGTGAAACAAGAAACGCATTTTTATAGGCTATTGTCTTAGTTACTTTCAAAACACCAGTGCCAGCTCCCATCTCTGTTTGTCTTCTTTAAATAAATAAATACAAAAAAAACAGTAAAGGCAAATTTCAGAACATCAGAAGAGAGGCGTGAACATGCAAAATACCTCTCCACCAGCATTTTGGTCTCTCCAGTATACAGTATAGAATTAGACAACATTCAATATTAACCACAAGGATCTCAGCCCTCTGCTTATGAGGGCTTTGTTTTGTTTCCTCTAGACATTTAAGTATATATCAGGACTCCTCACTTTTTGAGAGAGCAGCCATGACAGGTTTTGCACAAAAATCCCTGTAAGAAGCACAGTGCTGGCATTTTCTATCCCTTGTCCCCACTCCCCACAGTCACCCAACCCCCTGGCCCCAGAATCAGAAGTGATAGGCAGTGTGCAGTACACTCAGACCTATGCTGCCTCTTTTGAGATGGACGAATAGACTGGTACCTGGCTTTTCCTTACTAGCCAGCCTAGGCAGTAAATAAGCAACTGTTTTTCAAGACTATTTCTCCCTCAGAGTCTACAAATATACCACAGTCATGTAGTTACAGTATATCCTATGTGAATACTGTGAACAAATCATGGTTTTACTCCTTGAAGTGCAACAGCACCATTTGCTGATCCCCTTTGTTTACCCTGAAAAAGGAAAAGAAAGAATTCATTAATTGCATAATGAGTGTTATAAGGGCTATTTTGGGTAAACAAAGACAAATTGGGCCATGAGTCTTTCAAAGGAGGTGTTTTCTGGATCCAGATGTGTTCATTATGTTTACAGGATGTCAAGTTATACATTCAGGCATCACATCAAACAGACAGAAGGATTATCCTCTGGAAGGAGCTAATAGCCTTTGACGGTTATACTACGTGCTATATTTAGCTGCCTAATAGGAAGTGTCCCTCCTAGTTGAATCTCAACTTATTTATCTCTGTCGTATGTCTCATGTACAACAACCCACAGGGGGTTATGGGCCCATCCTAAGCATTCAGCGAAGGTATGGTTTCTTGCAATATGGACCAATGGAAAAAGTAAGATGAGATAGGCCAGTGGCTTATTACCTACCGCCTATTTTTAGAGCCCATGATGTGGCTCTAATTGTGGACATCCTCATATGGTTTACTCTGTGATCTAGAATCAACAATTTCTGTAAAATTTATATCGAAGATCAGATTTCTTGAAATGATGGGGAAGATGGAACTCTTTGATTCCAAATGTCAACATGATGAATAATTGAGTTTTTCTGACACCTAGAATTAGCCTATAAGCCGATATTAGCAATATGATGGATGAGTAAACTTTAAATGTTTGGTATATTTTATGTAAAGAATTGAAACCAGTCTGGGAGAGCTGGTGAGTCAGCTGTTGAGCCAAAGAAATCAGTCATCATTAATATCCCACCAAATTATTTGACCTTTGCTTGATTTTCTGTAGGGGATCTAGGTTATAGTTTATAAAAACAGGTGGTAAGCATGCAATAAAATGGAGAGAAATACACATTGGTGCTTTCCTTCTCAAGTAGCTCAAACCCAGTATTTCATATTAAACAGAAGACATTTGGGTAAACGTGGGGTTCTTAATTAGAGTTCTCCAGAACCACTAAACTGTATGCAAAAATTTGAAAGTATGCTTGAACATACATTTTTTCTGGGTGAGATTTACATTGCCTGAAAATGTTTTAAAATTTGATATACATTTCAATGGATTCAGGAATCTACAGCAACCCAGTATATATAATCTTGCTATTAATATATTTACAAATGGGAGAAAATCTACATATTCATGGAGTTTACACTGAAAACTATTTGAATCCCCCTACTGCTTCCTTTGCTTGCTAAGACAGAAGCCTCAGGGACAACAGCAGCTGTTTCAGGGACACCAAATTTAGCTAATCTCAAATGTTTTACTTTTAACCCATTTGGAAGAGAAGCTTTAGTATGTAGTGTTTGCTTTTCAGCCATTTTCTCTGGAATGCTTTTACTCCACTTAGGCAAGAAAAACTTAGACTTAAGGCTTCCACAGGAAGTAGATACCCTGGACTGGACTTTAGACAGGGAAGTGCTCTGTATCTCTGGGTTGGCACAGCCTGGTGAAATTGTTGAACTGCAACATTTCAGTCATGGTGCCAGCCCAATGGCTAGATGCCAAGATTGCTATTTGGCAACAAGCGGCCAGACAAGCAGCTGGTTATTGCAGCGAACCGGAGCAGCGTGCTTGGGGCCATGACTCTGGTGCCAGATCCTTCAACCCAGTTAGCAACTGAACCCTTGAGGCTTTTTCTGGCTCTGTTCCCTTGTTGCGTTGCGGTGGGCTTTGCCCTGGAAAGAGTGGTCTCCAGCAAGTTGCCCCGCCTAGGTCTTGAGCTCTGGCGTCTGCCTGGAAGAGGATGCTTGTAGACCACCTAACGCTGAGAGATCACTTGGCATCTGTGACTGACTCTGTGGGAGCACTGGCCAGAACATGCTTGCACTAGAGGCTGGCTAGAAGAGGGCAGAATCAATATGAGCCGCTGGCATTCCACTGTAGCCAGGGGCAAAGAAGTGACAGCCTGCTGGCATCTGCCTTTGGTCCTGCTGGCATCTATTTTGCACTGTTCTTTGTGAAAAGTGCTCAGGTTGAGGGGCCTGGTGAGCAAACTTATCAAGAGGAAATGGGCAGGAGGAGGCGAGGGAAGAGAAACTGGTTCACGAGATAAAGCCATAATAGATTGGTATAACGCCATTAGCAATGGGTAAGCCGGGCCTTACTAAATTTTCCCTGTGTTTTCAAAGTGGAAAATATTCCTTCCTTAGGCTTTTTAAACTCCCTTTTTTTTCTGCCAGGACTTCTGGACCTTGAGAATCGTTTGACGTTAGGACTTTGGAAAGGAGAGAGCACAGCTTTTCAGGAGGCCAGTTCTCCCTGTAGGTGTTCCCCTCCTGGGGTCTGGCGCCATCTGCAACTTTGCTGCAGCTGCTGATGAATTTAAACTGATTTAGCAGGAGTTGGGCACAGCGTATTTGGAAAGTACTCATCCCTCTCTTTTGTTAGGGGGAGGGGAGTGGGGAGAAGAGACTCTGGCAAGATTATTCTCCCACTGTTTTCTAGCAGACACCATAATAGAGTTTTCAGCACTGTGCCCTCCATGTTGGTTCCCTGGAACTTAGAGAGCTATTCAGAATGTTCAAAATGAAGTCTGACAATTTGAACATAGCCATGGGGTAATTCTCAGCATCTTTCAAAGGATGCCTGTAATTTCTCCCGGGTAAAGTTGAAGTATATCACAATGGTGATCTATTAAAAATATTGGCACAGAGCCACAAGGACTTTATTGTGTTTAATTGCTGGGATTCCCACCTCACCACACAGGACAAGTACCAACAGGATACTTTCTATGAAACTTGTCTTTTATTCCTAATATTTGATCACTTTCTGGAATGAGGCATATGACTAGCATGTCTATGACTTAATGTAGATGTACTAAATAGAATGGGAATGTAGTTCCAATGTTGTATGGCAATTATAAAAATTGGTTTCTCTCTAATTTGTTTTTCTTTTGGTTTTTGTTTTGTTTTGCTTTTTTATCAGGTCCGCTGACATTCTTTACTTATTTGGTCAGTTAGCCAAGAAACATTATCGTTGTAACTTACCATGTACAATAATCCTCGGGACTGTGCTGGTCACAGACAAAGCAAACTCACATTCATAGTGTAAGGGAGAAATCTGTTATTCATTTAATTAATACGTCACACAAAAATAATTTCACAATAATAGATAATGAGTGCTTTTCTTATTTAGAGATCCGTTTCCATTGTCAAAATAACACATGACATTTGGCATTTTGTTCATGAAGTCATAGTTGGATGATTTGTGTTTGAGCCTTTGTTCACTCTATTTCCCTCCTAATCTGTCTGCTCAATGCCCACTCATACCTAAGAAACCAACTCAGATACATCACATGCATTCCACATTCTTTTTCTAATTTTCACAAAATCATTTGCCACAACGTGCATTTATATTCCCATTTCATCTCATTTATATGTTGGTGATCACATTTACCACCCTGTGTTTCTAGTTCATTTTTATCTACTCATCTGTTCTACTAGACTGTGAGCACTTTGAAGGGAGAGCCATTTCTTGTTTATATTTGTATGCATTCTATTTTCAGGGATGTTAAATTATGTAGCGAAGTAAAATTGTCACCATTTATAGTAAGAACATTTTGGCTTTCCAGATACAGAAGTACAGTTGATTCATGCTATTTGCAGTAGTTATTTCTATAAAGTCACTGCAAACAGTGAATTAGCAATTGAATCATTGCTCGTTAACATAGAATTTGGTTTCTGCAAAATTCTGATCATATTTTTTATCAACTGATCAATACATAGCCTTGCTTTATGCATGTTTCTGTTTAAAGACGCCTATTTAATATATATTGTTAACTCAACGTGGAACTTGTAGCCCCCAGTACTATAACTCATGCCTGAACAAAGGTATCTCACATATTTTCTATATAAGACACTGTCAAAAATCAGAAGCAGCAAAATTAAAACCACCAGATCAGTGAAAGAAGTATTTAGTAAGGGTATATTGTGCATGTAAGAACAGTTCACAAATGAGGAGCTTTCAAATTCAAAAGGGATGTGAGGCTCAAAGTCATGACATTACAGGATAACTTATAAAGTGAAAATGAGGAAGTTGTTGAACATTTACAGTGACTGGTTATTACAAAGGGGGTTTCCACAACAGGGGATAGGTTGAAAGTAATTATATCATTTTTGGGAAGATGACTTAAATTTCTTTTACGATTGTCAGAGACATTTACAAAAGACAACCTAAGTTAAGTTTCACTTATAGTCATGAAATACGCTAATTTTGTTTTGCTTATGTAGCTTAAACAGTTTTGTGTGTTATGAGGATTTTCTTTATTTTATTTCATTTTTTATTTCTAATTAAAGTTTATTGGGGTGACAATGGTTAGTAAAGTTACATAGGTTTCAAGTGTACAATTCTGTAATACATCACCTATATATCACATGTTCATCACCCAGAGTCAGTTCTCCTTCTGTCACTATATATTGGACCTTGTTAACCCTCACCTACCACCCCTTTTCCCCCTTAACTTCTGAGTTTTTGTTTCTTTCTTTGTTTGTCTTGTTCCTTTGTTGTTTTCAGTTTTATATCCCACATATCAGTGGAATCATATGGTTCTTGACTTTTTCTGTGATTTATTTCACTTAGCATAATAATAGCCTGGTCTCCCTTTTATTGTAACAGCACTTTGTAGCCTTCTTGCACTTAGGAACATTAGAGGTCACTTCAGCACTAGGCTGGAGGGCCATTTTAAACAGAAAAAAAGGCACAAAAATGTGAAAAATGTGGCACGAAATAGACCGCAAAGAGGACGCTTGTTTATAGTATGAGAGCTGAAACAAGAAGTCAGAGTGTTGCCTTCAGCTGAGAACATGCACATCAGACAGCTCACATTTTTCACCTCATTGCACGTATCTACAAGTGACCAGGAAACCACCACTGCAAGTGGTGATTGTGTTGAATGTGAAATCAATTTTAGTAAGTAGATAAAGTAAGTAGATAAATTCACAAATACAGAATCTGTGAATAATGAGGATCAACCATATTATGCATCACTAATATTTAATGACATTCACGATTTTGTTTAATCCAGACTGGGTGTGTGGTAGGGTATAAAATTAGAAAACTTAGTTCCTGTAAGATAGTTTATAAAAAGTAATTAGGAAATTTTCATTTGAAGTCGATTTCATTGCATAACGAAATTATATAATATATAATTATATTATTATTTTGTAATATATAATTATATAATTATATTATATAATTAAATTATATACTATCCAAAGCACTCCTTATTTATCTGGAGTGTTTAATTCAGAAAAGAAAAATGAGGCCATTTAAAAACATGTATTTCCCAGAAGACACTCCACACCTCTTATAATTTGCTCTAATCTAGAAGGTAATGCAATATGAGCTGAAAATAAAGTATTGAATGCATACAAGTACATCCAAAGCCCAAAGAGCTGCACATGGATTTTTCAGTAGAAGCAATGAACTTGACTCCGAATAGAATATAGATACGCATGCATTATTGATAATAATTCACTCTAGGAAACTGCCCTCTGCAATTTATCCAATCCACTATGTGTCACTGGATATAGTACATTCTTTTTTTTTTTTCATTCTGTGGGTGACTATGAACAATACCAGAGGATGCATTCATTAAGACTTATAGAAAAGTAATGGCCATTTTCACAGGAATACGTTTTGTACTTCCAAGACATTATTCAAATATATATGTGTTATTCAAATATATAAGCATTTGAGGAAACTCAAAAAAATTACGTTCTGATACCTTTAAATAAATATGTTCGATTGAAGAACCAAGTGTTTGTGTGTGGAAGGTGATATAGGAAACATATAATAAAACATATGTCCTGCCATATCCCTGAAAATCCGGGACGAAGGGAAGTGTAGCACAAGCATTAAACCAGTATATATGGGTGAAATGGATGAAGGGAGTTAAAAAATACAAACTTCCAATTATGCAATAAGTCATAGAGATGTAATGTTCAGCATGATGACTGTAGTTAGTAATACTGTACTGCGTATCTGAAAGTAGCTCAGAGGGTAAATCTTAAAAGTTCTCATCACACACACACACACTCACAGAAATATATCAATGACTTTCTTACAGGGGTTATAGACAATAAATAGTGTGATAAAGATGTAATCAGAATGAGAAGACCTAGAGAGTAGCTTTGAGATGGACCTTGAATTATAATGAGGCAGAAATAAAAGTATGAACAGAGTTATGAATGGGACACTCAGGGCACGGAGTCATATTTCAGTCCAGGATAACTAGTGTGTGTGGATAGTATGCTGTGAGTCGTCCCAGAGGTAGATTTAAGTCAGTAATCTGGGCGACGTCCTTGACTGCTTGTTTTCATCTTCACATGCAACCAGTTGCCCAGCCCTATCATGGCTCTCTTCTGGATTTCTCCTGAGTTTGTTCATCTTTGCTCTTCATCTTTCCTACTACTACTTTCATCCAAGTTCCTGCCCTTTCTTACTGAAAAGTTCTCTTGACTATTCTCCTTACCTCGAACAGAGGTCCTTCAGTCTATACCTATGTTGCACCTAGAATCAGCTCACATTATGGGACACACATAATGTCACCTTTAAGCCCAGGGCCCTTCATGTATTCCCACAGTCCTTGCATGTCATGAAGACCACTTGAGATCATGACAGAAATGGTTTCCCATTTCTGTCCCCAACCTCACCTCGTACCACTTCTCACCTTGCACTCTCTATTGCAATCTTAACAAATGCACCTCAAGTTATTATGATCACCATGTCGTTTTTTCCCTTTAGGATTTTATGCCACTGTTACCTCTGCCTAGAACAGTCTCACTCCCCCGTAATTTTCCTGCCTAGGTAACTCATACACACCTACTCAGGTGTCAACTACATGCCAGTTTCTGTAGGACATCCATCCTGATCCCTCTCAGATTAGACTAGATGACCTTTTGAATTTCTCCCATAACCCCCTGAGCTTAGTCAGTCCATAGAGAATTAATCCAGAATGTATTATAATTACATCTTTAAATTGTTGGCTTGCCCTCCAATTAGACTATAAGCTTCTTGCAGACAAGGATTATATCTTGTTTACCACTCTATAAATTGAATGATTTCAATAAGGGGTACACAGGCTAGTGAAGATTATTAGAAGAAGGATAGTGCTACAATAGATTGATAACCATAGGTAAACAGTAGTTTTCAGTATACTGTATAACTATACACTCATGAAAGCTCATAGTTAAGCCTTTAAGTTGCATAGAAACAAATATATAGAAATAATAAAAGACGTACTAAAAATCTTGACAGGACAAATGTAAGAAGAGCTGTTGTTAATTTTTTTTTAAACATAAACATTGAGTATTGTCAATTGTGTATGACTTTTTTAGTATTTGGATGGAAATGGGTTAAGTAGGGTGAGTATTAGCACCATACTCTCAGCTAAGCATAGCATATTATATATCTCATTATGCAGGGCTATGTCTTCTTCTCTTCAAATTCCCTAAGATTTTTCTCTGTAATTAATTAATATCCTATTTCATCATGATGTGAGAGAGCCTGGGTGGTGAAATAAACAGTGTGACAGCTGTCAAGAGATCTTGTTCTGAGCCTGGTAACTTATTTTGATTCTCTGCCGAAGTAGCTGCTGGGATAAGTCGATCAGAACTTGCAAATCATTTGTTCCTGTAGACAATTTAGTTATTAAGACTCTATTATGTGCAGGACACTTTCCAAAGTCCATTGATAAACACAAGTCATCTTAATTATCATTAGGAAGTACAGTAACAAGGTTAGTTTGCTTTGCTTTACCATCTCACTGCCCCATCCCCAAATCCCCATCCCAGTCCCCACCATAGTTTTATAGCCCCATAGCATACCTTGCCATGCAATACTGTTAGCTGGACGAGTACTTCTCATCAGGAGAAGCATCAGGAAGAGCTTGTCTGGAATGTGAGGGCTTGATTTGCATTCCCCTTTTGTCCTACTACCAGTTGAATAATTGCACAAACCCATTACTTTTCTGAAAAAAAAAAAAAGAATGGCATTATTTGTTTTCCTGTTTAGGATGTCATGCAGATAAATTATATTCTAATAAACGGTCCTCTGCTTCCCAGGCATAGGTGCTTGTCATCCTAAGAGACAGTCATTCATTTAGTGTTTAACTCATTAACAAGCATCTACTATTGCCAGCTAGGTGTAAGCCTCTGTGATAGGTGCTGGCCATAAAAAGTGATTAGAGCAAAGACCTAGCCCATGAGGACCCTAGAGGTGAGTGGAGGGATAAAGGGAAGGAAATGATCACAGCAAAGGGCTAATTGTTAAGTAAATGATACCTAATGTAAACCATTTCTGCCTCTGGTATATTTCTGCCATGGAGGATCTTTGAATAAGTGCAATAGAAAATTTAGACCAGAAATGCGCTAAGATGAAGCAAGAATGCAGCACGGAGGAGACCTTAGAATCACAGGGTTAGAGTGAGAGTTACAACATATGAAGCCTCAACAGTTTTTTAAAGCTTAAATTCCATGTAAAACCCAGTGCCAAAGAGTCCTCTAGTAACTTGAACATTTCTAATGAGATGTACTTCGTTCTTCTTCATATATTTCATGTCACGGTTGATCAACTCTCGTTGCTTATGAGGTATTTTCTTACAATAAGTCAACATGCATCTTGCCATATAGAGCAAACCTGATTCTTCTTCAGTATAACAGGCTTACAGATGTAACAAGGTAATCGTCAGTGCCCTTGGATCTTTTCTCCAGGCTAAACAAAATCGATATGCTATTGGTAGAAGTCTGTTTATCGTCCTAAAGTCCCTTCTGAATGTACACAATAGAAAGTATTTTTCAATGGGCCGGTGAGTAGTGAAATCAGTCTGGTGGGTAAGGATAGAATAGGATAGGATAGGATAGGATAGGATAGGATAGGATAGGATAGGATAGGACAGATCAGACTGTTTTACACATAGTAAGTAAGCATAAGTATTGTTTAACAAAAGGTTTATTTCAGATGTGTGTGCATATCTGTGTGTCTGTGTATCTGTGTTTGTATAAATACTGACTCTCAGTTTAAATTTATTTCTTAATGTGGATTACGATAAATAAAATACAATAAAATAATGAAATACCACTGATGTTGTCCTGCTGGAGAATTCACATGCCTCAAATAAGTGCTTCTCAAACATCAGTTTGCTTAGGAATCACTTGGAGAGTTTGTTAAAAAGCAGACCATTGTGTCCCATCACCCTCCTCCTCCTTCTCCAGATTCTGATTCACAGTGTCGGGGTTGAGAGGAAGGGCATTAGAATGTTCATATGAATGGCATTTTGCAGAAGCCCCTGGGTTCTACTGATGATGCTCCATGGAGCCCACTCTGGGTGGCACTGCCCTGAGTGGCACTTGTCTACCTTACGTAAGAACTGAGTGAGGGCCTGGGTATCAATCTGTATAGCACATGTTTAGTAGTGCTTCGTTTGCTTAGTGCAAAAGGAGAAATGCTCTTTCTTCTCAGAGGAGCACTGCTCTAGGTCACAGTAGCTAGAACACTTAGTATTAGTTCAGGGCGTTGCGTGTGGAGTAAACCCTCTCATTACTTAGAAATCCTCTGCAGTTGGCATTGAGTACTTTATGAATTTTACCCTCTTTTACTTTCTAACCTATCCCCCCAAAACATTCTTTTATTTGCACATTACATGAAACTTTCTTGTGGAACTTTGATAAACAAAATAAGAAAATATTAGGTTGGTGCAAAAGTAATTGTGGTTTTTGCAATTTTTTAAAACCTTTTAAACTGCAATTACTTTTGCACCAGTCTAATAGAATGTATCCTATTGCCTTATCTATTTTTAGGTGGCTGGATGCCACCCCACCTTGCATCCCACGTATCAAAGTACAGATCTGAATTGCTGGCCAGCCAGGTGCCCTCATTGACCCCTGAATCATTTTCTACACAATGCTTGGTCCTGTTAAGTATTGGGATGTGAAAGGGCAGTAGCATATAGACGACGGTGTCCTTATATAACTTAAAGTCTTATGATGGGACATGGACATGAAACTACTACAAGCTATGGAAGAACAGTTCAGGGTATGTGAATATATGTTAAAGGGATCTGATTTAATCTGGAAAGGAGGGGAACCTCAGGGAAAGGCATAATTACAGTTTTTGCATCCTTGAAGCTCTGTTAGTGATTGTTTTGCTCTTTGGTTACCGGCAGCCCTTAAATAACTTATAAGAAAATGGGCCACGATTCAGTGGCATGTCCGCCTGATTATGACCCTTGGCTTTTAGTGTTTCTGAAATATAAAGAAATATAAAAAAGTGAAGAAAACTGAGTAAGTCCGTAGGTGCAGGCAGTGAGGCTGGGAGACAGGAGGTGAGGCCCGGAGGGGCGTGAGAAGCAATGGATGGTTTCTAAGCTCCTTTTTAAGGTGTGTGAATGGCCAACTGCAGGGTGTTTGCTTTGGTTCAAAATTGTCAAAAGAACTGTTTGTTCAAGTGTGTAGAGTTCAGACTGAAGGTCGCTCTCCTTCTCTGCTTCCCAGCACCCCTAGCTTCTCCTTTAAAATGTCAAATTTGAGTTTGAAGGGGACCAGATTATCAAGCCTGACGAGGCTTTCAAATGAGTTGTTCAAGCTATGGTTACTCTCAGTGGAAAAAGATGCAGTTTAAAGCCAGGGCCTTGTCGTGAAACCTTTCTTTAAAAAAAATATTTTTTTATGGTGCGTGCTACCCATAACAGGCACCAAAGAAATGTTTGGCTGATGCATTGAGCTCTCTATGTCTGCCAAGGTCCACTAAGCTATCGATGAATGTGACAGGCTGACCGCTGTTCATCAGGAAAAAAGGCACATCTCAGATTTAGCTCAAGTGCTACTTCCTCTGGGAAGCCGGTGATACTTGTCTTTGCTCATCCCCTCTATCCCTAGCTGCCAGCTTACGTATACCCCTGCTTGCCATCGTTCCCTCATGATGTGTTATTCTGTATACTGCAGGCATAGCCTCTTGGTATTACAAATGCTGTACTGGACTGATTTATTTTCATGTCTGTGATCCTGCTTTAGTTGGCAAGCCCTCTGGGGCCAGACCTCATGTCTGATCTATCTCTGTTCTCAGGACAATGATTGGAACATAGAAGAAGCCAGCTATACAGTTATAAAACACATAAATGAATAGTAAATAATAAACCTGAAAGTGATAAACACCTTCATTTACCTATCTAACTCAATCTCATTTCTCTAAATGAATGATGAAGATAACACCAGGTGTTTTTAAGATGAAGATAACACAAGGTGTTTTAAAGACAGGGAGTGCAAATGAAAATCTGGTAGTTTTTTGTTTGTTTATTTGTTTGTTTTTTCCTACTTTCTGAAAAGTCACAGCAGAAGCCGTGTAAATAAAAGACATAAATGCTAGCAAATGCATTTATTGGTGTTAACCGTGCCAGCTTCATGGTGTATTACTTGAACAGTAGTAGTTAGGCAATATATTTTTGTGACTGTTTCTAACATACAAGTGTATATTTAGGTATGGGAACACTATAGCTCTTAAATAGTTAATAGTAAATAATATATTCTTCCAGAGAAACGGCTTCTGTTATCTCTGGTCTATTGGATGATCTCCATTTATCTTTTTAAAAGGCTTTATGATTTGGAACCAAATATAGGGGAATGTGCATTTCCTTGGAGACATGTTTTTGTTTTGTTTTGTTTTGTTTTGTTTTTCCTGCATATCTAGTGAGCTGCCCGAGCCTGGAGGCCTTTCTGAAACATACACTTTGTACTATATTTATAGGTTCAGGTATGGTGAAAAATCTCTTTAATTGGAATACTTTATGTAAAGTCCTTAATAGGGGTGTTTTCAAAGACAGAAGTCAATGCTATTCAGAAGATTTATTTTTTATCAAAGCAACTAGTTCGTATTATTGACTTTTTAAAGTTGTTTCCCTAAGTCTTGTGTTCTTCCAGCCATGCAGATTCTGAAATCATTTGAAGGAAACATTACCTATATGCTTTGTTATTTTGTTTCTCCCTAAATTCTGTCCTAATTTGAGTCTGGGCATATTATGGTGCAATTGACTAGAAGAAAAAGATTTGGTCATTTTTGTTTGCCCTGGGCCATCTAAACAGCTGTGTAAGCAGCAGGTCCTGGAAATACTGGGCTCACGACTTTTGGATATAATTCAAGAATCAGCATGATTCCACCACAGGACTTCACTCACTGCCTGTAACTGTTCCTTTGTGGTCATTCTGGAAGTCAAAATTCAATATGAATGCCTCCTGAGAAATGCTGTTAATGAACTATAAAAATCAGTAGTCTGAAGAGAAGGCCATTTCTGATGCAGTGATTATACTCATTTCTGTACACCAATGATAATTAAGGACTATAGACATGTAACAAGAAGGAGATACAGCAGTATTGCAGCCACACTGAATTACGTCAACTGACAAAACACGTAACTGGAAGCTGGTGATTTCTCTATGCAAAGCAGCGTCATACTCTCTTTTCAAGTGCCCTCTCCGTAAGCTCTCCATAATGCTTTGATTTTAAAACATTGTTTTTAATTCTCAGACCTGATGATTATCTTTTTTATTTTTATATTTGGCCTCCTTTTGGAAGATTCAATATTTAGAACTTTTTCTTCTTTTTTTTAAATCAGGCATTTGCAGATGCACACTTTTGAATTCTTTTGAAATAAAATTGCTCTTAATGAAACATCTGAAAACATGAACAAACAGTGAACAACCAGAGTTCTCCAGAATAATGATGGTATTCTTAAGTGATTGAATACTTGGGATATTAACATCATGGTGTACTTAACCATCATGGCATGTTGGTTAAGTCTAGACATATTTTAATAGTCAAACCAACTTAAGAAAGCAGGAGGCTGAACGGCTTGTCAGATACAAGGCATATACACATGAAAGTCAACAAAATAGCAAATTAGCCTCTGTTTATATACAGACATGGTTGGCCTTATTTTTTTTTTCTTAATCTTTTATTTAGGTCATAATTGCACTGTAATTTTAACTCTCTGTGCAGTTTGAATGTTTGCTGAATTGTCTTAGTACTATTGTATTTACCGATACTAATACAGGGTGCCAGCAAAATTTAGCTCTGTGTCTCTAAGTCTTTATTTACATAAGACTGGCAGTGATTTAGACTTGATAACACGTATCCCATTTCGACTAGATTACTCTAAAGTTGTTTGACCAGAGGCTATGGGGACATTTTAGGCCACATGAAAACGTATAATTAAATTTCTAAAGCATTCTCACATTCTCTAAGCCAGGCTTTTCTTTTCCTTGAATATTTTCAGAATTCTTCAGATGAGACCAAAGTACCTTTTGCTCCAGTTTTGTCACACCATGCGATGTCTGCATGTATTAGCTATAAACTATGAGAATATGTCAGCTGAAAGCTGTACAAAACCTTGCAAAAGGAGAAGAAAACAAGAGCTTCATAGAAAGTTCAAATCTATCTTTCAGCCAGTCAGCTTTGGCAAATGCAGAGTTTTATGAACTTAAAAAGTCAACTTGACTCTTCATACAAAGTTAATTTGCTCTAGATCCTAGATTCAACAAAAAATGTGTGGGATTTCGTGATTTTTGTATGTGCATGTCGTAAAACAGTGTGTTTTCTACAGTGATGTGCATATGAAATCCTTGGGGTTCTTGTTAAAGATGTAGATTCTGATTCAGTGGGTCTAGGTTGGGGCCTCAAACCTTCTGCATTTTAAGAAGCTCAAAGTGATGTCAGTGCTGCTACTCCATAGACTGCACTTTAAATAGCAAGGTCATAAACATGACAATGCAACACGTAACATTTTTTGTAGATAGAAGAATAAGGCTCTGACAAATATGTACAGGTATGATACCAGTAACTTCAAGAACTGAAGGTCTATTGGGATTTTATTAGGGTACAGGAATAAATAATGCTTAATCTTTGTCTTTAAGGTAAAGTTTAACCATTTAAGGTATGCTATTTATACTTCAGCTATTTTATTTCTCTACAGTAATGCGGTCTCATGTGTAATATCAAAATATATATGGCAGTGGAAGTGACTTCAAGGTCATAAACATCACATACGTTGGGTGCTTATCTTAATTTTTGTAGCTTTAGAATGAATTTAAGAGCCTGACAACAATCCACATGCAACATTGTTGATGTTCTCGAAAACGTCCACCTTTTAAAAGGAAAGGTGAACCAGAAGTTCTGCATGTCCTTTGACTTTCATGGTCAGATCCCACAGAAGACTCGTGGCTTGATAGAACCTAAGCTCGATTAGACAACTTCACATAATACCCATATGTTACCTCCAGAAAGACTCAGTGTTTTTTTTTTCAGGTTTTTTTTTTTTTTTATTAGTTTCAGGTGTACAAAGCAATGTAATAGCTAGACTTTTTTCATAGATATCACATTTAGAAAAACACCATGTAGCCTTAACCTAATCTGTAGTTATTTATTGGGCTCATACTGAGTACTTGGTGGAATATGGCAACTTTGTAGGTCTTGGGTTTTGGGGTTTTCAGTACAGAAAGTACTAGAATTTCTTGTATAATATTTGGGAAATGACTTGAATTAAGAGAAACATTTACTTCAGCTCTTAATTTTGTTTCTATGGTAATGCCAAAAAAACAGTTTTATTTTGCCCATCAAATACTTATTATTTGAATGCTCTCTTTACTAGTTTATTTTATATGGAGTCACTTTTCTAAGCTAGAAGACTTTTCTCCAGACCTAATGTAAATTGCCTCAAATTGACCAAAATCATCTAGAGACAGAACATTCTAAGGACCAAGTATTTGGAAACATGGATGTTCTCTATTCATTTTCAGTTTCTACATGTGCTTGTGTTGTATTTAAAGACACACACACACACACACACACACAGATTCTGCTTCATAGCATGAATTATAGAGACACAGTAGAACATAACATTACAGACATTTACCTCTTCTGAAAAATGAAATCATATATTGGAACTAGTTCATAACTCAATAGAGTTACAGTATATCGATTCTCTTAAAGAGCAGGAAGGCATGCCTAGAAACTTTGGCTAATTTAGATTTGTGCACCAGGTTTCATTAAGACATTGTTTACTAATTTGTAAAATTTAGAAATCTTCCAAAGAATGATAATATTTTAAACTCAATAGTGTTGGAAATATCAAAGAAGTCTGTCACATTAAACATTGGCAAGACTGAGAAGGAACTAATATTCTTCTGGCGATACACCACTTTGGAAAACAACATGTTCTGTTTGCCTTAGCAATCCCTGTCCTGATTACATAGTCTAGTAAACTTCTTGTACATTTTTACCAGTAAATTGATATGAAAATATTAATAATAGCAGTGTTTATAATGGCAAAAATAAAGGGGTGTGTATGGATAAACCTCAGTAGAAATCAACAGGAGCTCTGACAAAAATCTAAATAATGTGTTCAAAGGAAAACTATAACCCAGTGAAGATAAAAGAATCACAGTAAAGATATAAATCACAGATAAAAGAATCACATTCATTTAAGTAATGTTCTAACATGAATAAAGGTAAACAATATATATTATATATGTATGATAAAATAATAGAGAAAAGCAAGGGATATTTTATTACAGAATACAGAGTAGTGGTTTTCCATGAAGAGAACTGTAAGAAATGGTATTAGAGAAAGGCAAGCAAGATATTTCACAATTTCAAAAAATAATTTATTTCTTAAGCTCTGTGATGTGTTCATCTAAAAATGAACAACTTTAAATATTTTAAATAACATTTTACATATTCAACATTCATTTGCATATTTTGTATAAAGCAACATATAATTTAATGTAATAGTCATGTATAGAATCATTATATAATGTAATATATAATTAAAGTAATAAAATCAACCTATTTATTTTTTAATTTGAATTAAAATACATTAATTATTATGAATTATAATAAAAACACAAAACAAGACAAGGTTTGGCTATAAACTAACTCAAACTCAAAAAAAAAAAATCCACGACTAACCCCAAACTTACCTTTTGAGTATAATACAGAAAATGATGTTGAAAAGCGATACATATTTCTTAAGTTTTTAAAATGCCTGTTTATTTTTAAAGTGCAATTTGATAGTAAACACTTTAAAATACTCAGCTGCCATATAATAGAAAATTGAAGTCAGTGTATCAACAACTTTACATTAAATATTAGTTCTTTCTCAAACAAGATTAAATCTTTTCTCTTAGTGATGCTTCTGTGAGCTGTAGGAAGAGTAATTTTTATAAGCACAGTTGCACAAAGACGTACACAAACACAAACATCTCCACGCTTTCTAACGTTATTTGTTTGGAAAAACGTGTAATTTCCAGGAGGAAGTGATAAATGTTAGCTCCAAGTCATTGTAGCAATTCTAATTCTAAAAAGCCAATAGACATCTATATTGATAGGGGTCAGCTGCCCAGGCCTTAGTTCTTTTTAAGTTTCTTGATATGCTAACATACTCTGGATTGATGGTATACTTTAAAGAACAACAACAAAAAAGGCAGTACAAATGCAGTAAATGAGCTGTCACCTTTACATTCCTGAGCCATTCTTTGGGAGTTGTATCTATTTACAAAAAATAAGGTAATTATTTAATTATAAGTTATGCATTAAATAATAATAAATATTCCTTTGTAAGAGTCTAAATATTAAACCACCCAGTAATTACCACTACTTTTTCCATGCCAGACTCTTTTCTTAATAGCTTCCTTACACTATTAACATTTTCTAATAGTACTGAAAGAACTTTTACGTTATCTACACTGATATTTGTGTTTCTTATACTTCAAAGTCATGTAGAAAGTTCTTAAAAGTGTTTGTGCTAGATGCAAAATTATATAAGTGGTATGATTATGTGAATCACACAAACAAGAAAAGTAATATTTTGAAAAAGAGATTAACCGACATAGCAAGTATTTGTGTGGTGAGATAAATTTTTTTCTAATTTTTTCTACATTTTTCAAATCTGACTTTATGACCTATATTCCGTCTATACTTGAAAAAATAATCAATTTATTAAAATGTCAGCACTCAGGCTGAAGATAGTTAATAGAATTTCAATTTTATGGGGCATGAAATGTATCCTTTCATTGCATTTTAATATAAAGGAAAGTAAACGAATCATGTTCCTATGGCACATGAAAAGTACACACCATCTAAACATATCAGCTTGTACTTTGGTTTCCCAGTGGTTAACTTTAAGACAAGTGAACAGAGGCCACCTCCTGAGCAGAATGTACTGTATTACATTTTATCTGTAGGTGAATCCCCATTGTGTATAGTATTTGAATAAACCCAATATATTTATTCATTTTATTATTGTTGGTTATTTTGGTTGTTGTTTTTAATACAAAGAAAAAGAAACAGCTTCTCTAGTAATTTTATAGGTTGTGGGTCAAAGAAAAAAGTGTCAAGTTTACGTTTTCTTTTAAGCTAATTATTTACATAGGAATTAACATCCTTACCATTGTCTATTCAACAGCTTTTTTGGAACATCTGTTCTCTGTTGTGTTCCCTACCATGGCTGTATGATACAAACAAGGAAGGCAGTTCTGTTCGCAAGTAACTGTCAGAAATAAACCTGTGGTTATCATCCAGTGAGGACAGTGCTATGACAGAGGTACTCCTGGGCACCTTGCGAGAAGAGATGCTCCTAATTCAGCTAAAAGAAAGATGATGAGCAAAATCTTTCTAGAGGAGACAATCAGATATTAGGCAAAGGAAGTTGTGAGTAGAAAGGCAGGAGGAAAGAGAAAATTCTTGACTTATGGAATTGTAGTCTAGCAGGGAACATTCTAGAAAGTTCCAGTAATAAACTTTGGTTGGGTTTGGGGGACCATATTGGGGAATGATAAGAATAAAGACTAGGAAGAGAAGCTGTGTTTATTGTCCTTCCTGGCTGATATAGTAAAAGTAAATTATATAAAATATTGTGGAGGGTCAAAGGACTATTAAAGCAACAATATTCTTGGATCTTTTTTACTGAGATGATAATGCAACCCAGTTGAGTAACATTATACATATAATGTAGTGATAATGAAGAGTTAATTTTGGTGTAAATAGGGTCTGTAATGGACTCTTAAGATACAAGTGAATACATCAAATCAGAATAATTAATCAAGCACATGAATCTGTCAATAAGTGATTAACTTTAATAAGTTTCTCTTTTTCTTATTTGTACCGCAGTTAAGAACAGATGGTTTTATCTTTCCTGGAGGAACATTACTACATCATCAAATGTTTATTGTGTTTCTAATAGGTATACATACTCTTTGTACCATAAATACATATAAACCATGGACTATGCCCTTAAGTTTGATGGGACATGATCTGTCCTTAAATACAAGAGTAATAGTCACAGGTGTTTCAAGAAATTATGGAAATGAGACTGGGTTGTGATAGTATAGATATTATGTTACACTGAGAGCATCATAAAGGACCTTGTAGTGGAAGTTAGAGACCATATATTCAAGTTTTAGTAAATAACAGTTGATCAGTTAAAAAGAATCCGTAAGAAGACATGAAAATCTTCCCCGCATGTGGGGAGCAGCTGAATTTTTCTTGCATTTTCCCTATAGCCTGTGACCTTCCCAAATGGTACAGACTGAAAATGTGTGATACGTGTCTCGTTTGTCATGCAAACATTTTCCCCAGTGGAATGAAAGAAATGCACTCAAGGGTGTGTATTTGTGTATACTTGCAGTAATAGTGGGAAGGGTTAAGACAAATGAACCAGGAGTCACTGATTTTGAGGTGAGATAGCGTTGCATGAATTTTGCCATCTCTCACTTCCTTAATTGTTTTTTAGAATCTATAACATCAGCCTGAATTTTCTGACCATTAGGTAACTAAAAGATTGAGCATCAGCCCAACAATTATAGTTTTTGACTATTTACTATAAGTTTATTATTAAACTAGAATTCTTAAAATACAATATTTTATTCTCTGCTAACTTATCTAGTCTGGTAGCTAGTATGCATATTTTACATATAATTTTAAAAGTACTGTGGGTAATACAGAAAATCTATAAAGCAAATAATCTTCACATAGTTAATTGAACTGCACCATTGATTTATGTTAACATGGATTATTTGGGCTTCCTGCTAGAGTTTCACAAAGACTGAATTTTTTTGGGTGACACAGACCACTTTTATCCAAAATACTTATTAAAATTTAATGCAAAGAGATCGATGAGCTGACAAAAATGTCTGTGTTCCCATCTATTTGGGTACCTGTTTTACACGATTTAGGGAACTAAGATGAGGAGGATTAATTTGAATTAAAATTGGCCTTGATTTTTATTTTTTCCTGCTTTTTGTGTATGTTAGCTTTTGAAAAATTAAAATTAGCTTCAGTGGACAACTTCATTTTATGCTATATTTTTTTTCTAGATTTCCTGTTGTAAATTCTAATTCTTTTAAATGAAGCAGTGGCATTCTTATATTGCTTAATCCAGAAATGAATTTTTAAATGTTATGAAGCTTAGAAATATACCATAGACAGTTCACGACTATCGTTCTTTTACAGACAACTCTCCCTGGGAAATATGCACTGAGTTCTTTGCATTAGTCACTTCCTCATACCGATAGTAAAAACTGTGCTTTCATTACAAAGTTTTGAGCAGCTGCTATGTATGTAAATCCTTATTTGGTATTTTATGTCAATATTTTTTCCTTGCGTTTCTTTGTAAATTTAAAATAATATAATGCAATACGAATTTTATAATAAGGACTATAAAACTTTCTTAGTTTGGCTGTTGAGTGATTTTGTTTTTTTAAAGCTCACTCTCGTTTTGAATGAAATGAAGTGAATGTGCTCAACATACGATATAAAAAGTGATGTATCATTATCAGGAGGATATGCACTTTGCAAAGTGGGAGATATATCTGTGTGTAGATATACTTGACTCTCACTGCTATCCTGTTTGTCTTGTCTGTTGAGGGTGTGATATATGCGTACAACATTCACTCATTTATCCATTCATCCAAGACACATTTATTGAGTGAGCCCTGTGTGCAAGGCCAGGGATATAAAATAAATAAGGCCGCTGCCCTACCCTTGAAGAACTCATCCTCAATATTAGGATAGGAAACGGTACAGTATAGTACACTACAATACAGCATTGATAAAATATTGCATTTTAATCATGAATACAATTGGTGATACAATGCACTCTCTAATAGAAATATGCTCAGTGCCCTGTGCGATTCTAACCAGAATTGAAATGAACTGCTTGGGGACGAGAGAAACTGTGAGTTGAGCTGGGGTCAGGAGGAAAAGTGTAATGATGAAGAAAATCTGTGAGCTAATTAGAATGAAGCTAAGTAACCCATGTCCTGATTGGGAACCACTACTTTAATAGCAACAGCACCACCACAAAACTTTCTTGAGAACCTGATTATGTGCCTTAGTACTGGGGGATGCAGTGGAAACTAAGAACATTCTCTACTGAAATATGGCCTTCAAAATGATCACATGTGCTGCTCATTGATGCAGTTTTCTGTTAATACTATCAAGGCAATTGATGATGTCAGAATTTTCAGAATCTGGAGGTTTTATATCTTCCCTAAACAGCAAATGTAATTTATGCTGCCAAACTATGGTTTCTGTTACGCTTTCAGTTGATGTTAGATTCATAGATGTACTGGAATGTGGTGCACATTGTGCAGTCATAAGCTTCTTCGAGGAATACATTTCTTTGCAAGTGAGTTCTAACAATCAATCAGGAATGTCCAGCTACACTATTTCCAATAAATGGTGTTCATTAAAAAACAAAAAAACAAAAAACAAAGCCATTTAGGGGACTAATTACGTCCAACATCTACAATAAACTTCGAGATATTTTCTGTGGCCCATGAGTGGCCAGAGAACTGACTTTGATACAGGCTTGTTCACTATGCATTAAGGACAGTGTGATATCAAGGAAAGAGTAGGGAGTTTGTAGCTAAATGCACCCTAGTTTAAATATAAGCAATATAACCAATAGCTGTCAATTTGGGTAAGTCAATAAAATCTATCTTTAATTTTTCATCTTAAAAAATGAGAATGATGATATTAGCTTATTAGGTAGTTGTGAGAATTTGGAATAAAATGTCTAATGTGCCCTGTGTATTCACTGGCACGTAGCAGGTGTTCAATAATATAAATTATATATATAAAATGTATAAATGTAGTTCAATATGTATAAATGTAGTCCAATCATAAGTAGGTATTTCTGAACTGGAAAAGTTGTCAGGTCCATAAAAATTAGTTAAAAATCAACAGATTTTCTTAGAAGTTTACTATGTATCAAGCTCTATACTGGATATTTTGAAGATGATTTAAAAAGTATAAAAGATTATCTGGACCCCTGAAAAGTCAAGGTCTGGTTGAAGAGACAATCTCATGGAGAAAACACAGACAATATCATAAAACAATAAAACAATAACAATAACAATAACAATAATAATAATAATAATACATGCTACGTGATTTTATGTAGACTGTGAGCATAATAGCCATTCAGATTTGGGAGAAATAACTGGTGGATATGGAAGTCAGAACATGCAGGTTACTCTTGAAGAACCTATATTATTTAGGAAGAGAAGGGTCAGCTGGAAGATACCAGTGCCACCATCACAAACTGACAGTCCTTCGGCTCAGTGTACCTAGGAGAGCTATTTTATTTGGCCTTCACTTATCATTTCCAAATGCCAAAGAATGAATGAGCCATCCAGAAGAAAACAGAAAAAAAACCCACATTTTCTAAAAGGATGCTGTTGTATCTGTTAAATAAATATAATATCTTTCTCTAGTATGTTATCAATATAGAAGGCATGTGAGTAATGTGTTAGCTGGGAGTTAATTGACTGCGGAGACTCTATTTTCAGTCATTGCCTGTTGTTTTTTTTTTTTTTGAATTAATATACACAGTTGGTGATTCAGCAAAGGAATTTAAAAATAAATTCTGTATAGAAAGTTCCTATCAATTTGATGTGTTCATAATTCATGAAGAGTAGACCCATAATAGCTCTATTTTCTCTTTAACTTTGGAAAATAAAAGATGCCATTAGTTTAAATTAGGCTTGTATGTGGAAGAATCATGTGTATCGACAAATATAGTTTGACTCAGATGCTATATAAGATAAGAACAACTGCCAGAAAGAATTGACTATTTCTTTAAAAAGCGTAAGGTAAAACTTGTATTGACAAGCTAGGGTAAAAATATCTTAAAGAGTAGATAAACAACACATGAATGTATAAAACTCAGTTAATGAAAACTCAAAATATAATAAGTTATTATATATAGTTATTATATATTGGCTACTGTTTTCCAGAGTACTCTTAGAATATAAATAAATTGTTATTTGGCACCTGGCCATATTTAGATACTGTATGGGCATTCAGGATAGTTGGTTAATATGTAGATATGACGAGAAGTTGCATATTTTTATGTTAAAAAGTGTCCTAGCAATTCTGGGATTAGGTATTTCTTATATTGGCTACTTAAGGTACTAAATGCCCAGATGGAAAGAAGGTATAACATGTGTTCATTAATTTGTTTCCCCCAAGAAGTTGAAACCCCCAATGAAGTTGACTGTGGATATTTTATCTCTTCTAGCTGTAGAATATGAAAGCATAAAAAAGTGAATTGTATTTGTCTGAAAGCTTCTGGAGCCAGGAGGGACCGGGAACCAGTGCTTAAGTATCTATTTCAAGGCATCATTCAGTAATTTGGTCATATACATTTTTTTCTAATATCAGATTTTTCTTTCTAGCCATGGATGGCATAAAGAAAAACTTCACAAACACTTAAGGTCTTGATCTAAACTCTAACGAGAGGGAGAGTAAACAAGTGAGATAATTCAACTTTAGGAATACGTTTTACCTCAGAAATATATATATATATATATATTTTGGAGTGTGTAAAAATGTGTCTTTAATCTGTGTAGTAATTTTTCTCTAGTCTATATAGTATGCATATAGACTATTTTTTACTCTACTCTATATAGTATGTATATATATATATAATTACTATATAGACTAGAGTAAAATATATATATATACATATATACATATATACGCATATATAATATATATACGTTATATATACATATATGTGTATATACGTGTATACATATACGTGTATATATATGTGTAATTATATACACGTATATGTGTGTGTGTCTATGTATATATATGTACATATATATATACATATACACACACCCTGTCTCCCCGAGAGTAAGACCTTACCGGACAGTCAGGTCTAATGTGACTTTTTTTTGGAGCAAAAATTAATGTGAGACCCGATCTTATATTGATTTTTGTTCCAAAAGACACAGTAAAGCTGATTGTCCGGTTAGGTCTTATTTTTGTAAGGCCTAAATATATAGGTTTACATATACACACTTTGACGAGACGTTAGGAAGAGAGATTTAATATAGTTCTTCACAGGTATATTATTTTGATGTTTTTTGTGTTTATCATGGTTTGAGTTGTTAAAAAAAATAAAGTCTAAGCTTTATTTACCTACATCAGTTGTTGAGTTTGAAGAGTATAGAAAATACAGCACCAGTCATGCAGAAAGTACCTGTTTGTCATCGTGAGTTCAGACATGAGTTCAAACCAATGGCCCATTAAATACCTTCTTTTGTTGTTTAAAGCATATTTTAGCTTTGCAAAATAATTGTTAATGCGGAATGTTGTAATTGAGCCAAGGAATGAAATTCCTGTACCTCCAATCAGAGTAAGAGGATAGATAAGTCAAGTACTCTAAGTTGCATTGCATTGTTTTGTGATTCTGTACTATTGGAAATTCTCGCCTAGAGTGCAATTAGGAATAGGGAAATCAAGAAGTAGCACAGTTTGCTTTTTTGGCATGAGTGTGTGTGTGTGTGTGTGTGTGTGTGTGTGTGTTTGATTTTCCATTTATAGTAGTATGTAATATTTTCTGGGAAATAAAATTCTTTTTTTTAGTGGAAAAAAGTTGCTTGCTTAAATATCCACAAATCCACAAAAGAAAGCATTTCATTTTTTTTGGCTGTAAAAAAATGATAACCATGTTTTATTTGTCCTGCATTTAATGAAGGAAAAGACATCTTTGTAGTATTGATATAGTAAGACAGTATGCACACTACAGGTTACAAGTTTCATCATGAAATTTAACTCACTATGAGATATAGTAATTTCTAACTTCCTTTTTAAAAGACAGAGCTAAATTTTAATTTTGAAGGCACTTTTATTAAAAATTAGGAATAACTTTAGCAACCTATTAAGAAGGGTTTTTGTCTTAAGAGTTTGTGTGTCTGATGTCAGATGGTTATAAATTTCTAAATTATTTTTTTTCTTCTGGTTTTTACTTCTCCTATACTATATTAATGGTGCTTTGTGAGGAGAAAAAAAGCTCCAGCAAACATTCCCTTTCTTCTCCCTTTTTGTCTAATCCTGTAAAATACATGGAATTTTGCAAATGTTTACCTGCCTGAGTAGCCAAAATCTAGCAAACATTACTGTAGTTAATGGGTATGATTCTGGTGC
Organism: Rhinolophus hipposideros; assembly: GCF_964194185.1. Classification (NCBI taxonomy): domain Eukaryota; kingdom Metazoa; phylum Chordata; class Mammalia; order Chiroptera; family Rhinolophidae; genus Rhinolophus; species Rhinolophus hipposideros. The sequence continues at coordinate 47,924,144 of NC_138060.1, forward strand.
CTTGAAGCATTATTGAGTGAAGAGACTTTTTAAAAATGATATGATTTTACTGGTTACTTTTCTAAGAGAGAAGGTCTTGGGGTGAAATAGAGCTTGAAAGAGGTTTTATGCATCTGATTGGGATGGTATAGGTGGAGAGATGAGGAATTTTGGAGAGAGTAGGTTTGTACGATATCAGGCATGTGGTAGCAGACATTTCAGTAGGACTAAAACCAATAAAAAAACACCCTCTCTAATCATATGGATATTTGTGTGATTATGTGCGGTGAGAACATAGTTAATGAAGTCTTTAACATTAAAAATAATCATATAAGCTGTACATCCAAATTATACTTTTAGCAAATAACATTACCTGCCAAATTTCTTAGTGAAAGATTTTGACAGTCTAAGTAGTAGTGTTTTAAGCTGTCATTTTGCATGGAAACTTTACTCCCTTTCACTTCTTATCTACCTTAGAGAAGGCCAAAGACTGAGGGTATTTTTATGTAGCAGGTAATAGGAAGAGTGTAATTTCAAGAAGAGCTCATATTTAATGAACATTTATTCTATGTCAGCCAGTTAGCAACACTTTTGGTAAACCTCATTTAATGCTCACAGCAACCCTACGAGGGGGAGACTATTATCATCATGGTACAAATTTATAAGCAGATGTATATAAATTTAAATAAATAGTGCAAATCAGTATTTAAGTAAATAGTATTTTGTTATTATAGATGATGAAACGTTGCAAAGAACACATAAGATTTAGCCAAACAAATGCATCAGAGCTGAATTGTTGTTTGAGCCATGGCAGCTAGTTGTCACAGTATATTCTTTTAACTACTCCACTACAGTGCGTTGGAGTATAATATCTGGATTCCCAAAGAAAGGAAGCTTGATTGAACTGGAAGAGTTGACATATGTAGGGGCTTCCCTAGTTTCCAGGCAGCCTAGTGTAATAGGCACTGCATCACATTTGAGAATTCCACATTCAAGTTCCTGATGTAACTTTCACAGATTATATGGTTTTGATTAAGTTACTGATCTTTTAGGCCATGCTATCTGCATCTACAAAATAGACACTTTCAGCCTTAGCAATCTTTAATTTAGTTAACTGTAGGGGTATAGTTACAATGATGCAGGAAAGGGAGTGGTACCCCAGATGAAGTAGCTGAAACATTAGGGTTATGCTGACAAAAATCTACTCAGTTCGGTATTGGGCAGCTCCATCCCAGTTCTGGCTGACTTTAACAAGGGAGGAATGACTAGGTGACTGGTGGGAATTATTCCAGACCCCGTCATCTAATTTCATACAAATAGTCCTGTTTCTATTGTAGCCTATCAATAGTTCTGCTCCTATTGGCAGGATTTTCAAGGTTATAGGTGCATCACTTTTGTAATGACATTAATCCCATCAGTTTCTAGAGGACCCACAGTCCATCTTTAGTGAAAACAATTGAAAAAGACAGAGGCAAAGGCATTTCCGGTACTATGCCCTTATGGACACTAGAATTTTAATAAATGACCTCCGAAATGCTGTGAAAAATTAATGATATAGTAAAAGGTGATTACAAATGTAAAAGAAACATTGGTAATGGGGAACCTAGTTCATTAATATGTGGAATGTTTAATATTTGTCATGTATTTTTACATTTAGGAACACAGAATTGAAAGAAAACTCGGCAAATATTTTGACAATAGCTGAAATCTTGAACAGAATGGGAGTTGGTAATAAACTTTGCACTTCATTTTGCCTTATAACTTCTCCACGTTCTTATGTTAACCGTGAAGATTCCTTCATGGAATCCTAAAGAACAAGGTTTTAGGATCATCTTGTTCAGTCTCATCCTCATTATACCTCAGGAAATGTGCTCTAAGAGATTGTTTTATTCCCCATATTACTCATCTTTTAAAAACAAAACCTAGACTACGTCTTGTGCAAGAGGTGATAAAAAATGAGCATATTTACTATGATGTATATAGCTATTTATCGTAGAAACTTTCTTATAGATGAAGTACCTTTGGATGATCTGTATCATTTATTTATTTACAGAAAACATTTATTGAACTTCTATCACCTTTGGTGGCAGGCATTGAGAACACAAAAGTCAGATCTTATCCTCAAATGACAGTATAATATATTTTTAGTAGCAAAATAAATACATTTCTATTTATCTTAGGAGCACTGAAAGGAAATGTCAAAATTTCAATTTAACCCTTTCCCAAATCCTGAAAGGTGGTTATTATAATTCTCATTTTTCACAGATGGAAAAACTGGCTTGGAGAAGTTATGTTAAACTTCTCTAGTTACACAAGGTAAGCTTCAGAGCTGGATGCAAGCCCTGTTCATCCTGGCACCAAGCTCCATACTTTTTTTCATGAATCCACAGTGTGATTTCCTTTGATCACAATCACATGCTATCCCCCCTTCAGCCACCTATGACAGCCTGACAAGTTTATTTTTAAAAGTTCAACCCAGTGACTGCGTAGGGAAGTGCATTCTCGAGTCATAGAGAAGAACTGGTGAAAAGAGATCACCCAGGTGTGAAATGGGAGTTCCCAGCTTGTTTTCTTGGTTCATTCCTGCCCAGGTGTATGTACACCCATGTTCATGAAGGTGTTTGACGTTTCTCCATTGGGCTACAGTAACATGGTTTTCTCTCTCTCTCTCTTTCAGGTATGGAAAAATTGTATCCACAAAGGCAATTCTTGACAAAAACACAAATCAGTGCAAAGGTATGTGTAACGGCATCTGTACCCTGAGATCTTTTTACCTATACTGTTCGATTGCTAGCTGCTCCCAGGCAGAGGTCCAGCACACGGTGCCCAGGGGTCACACTGTACACTATACGGCCAACCCCTTTAATAACACCGAAGCTCTGATGAGTTGTATTTCTAGTAACATTGCTCATTAATTTTTTTCATTAACAAACAAAATGAAAATCACACATTAGAACAAGTGTCAAATTGCTTCAGCATAAAACTAAATTACCTCCTAACAACTTTGGGTTGTTTAATTTGAATGATATCATCAGTGATGCAAATTGATTTCCTATATAAAAACTAAGAAACTCTGGGGAGAACTCTCCCATGCAAAACACATTTTAATTTATCTGTTCTTTAAAGTGTTAGCAACATTGGTTGACTAGGATGAGTCTACTGACGGGCCCACTGTATCTAAGCTTCAGCCATGAACACCTCACGGGACCTGGGAATTCTCAGAGTTGGTATCTTATTAAGGTTGTTTTTTTTTTTTTTTGGAGGGAGGGCTATTTCTGAAGTTGTTTGAGTATATCTGTGGCTCTTACATCTTCATGTTTGAGAATCCTAAACTCTTTTAAGAGCTGCATTAAATGATTTGTGGCATCTATATCATCTCTCTTATATGACTCAGTTCTTACTAGAAAATGGGAATGCTTCTTGTAACACGTTATTTGTTGTTCCTCTAAGCCAATCTTTTTTATAATACTGATGTTGAAAAGTAAGGTAGAGCCAAGATTATTCTAAACTGCCTTATTTCACATATAATTATAATGTACACAACTTTTAGGAATGAATACTTATACATTGCAGATACATGGTAGCCTATTTGGGTAATGATACTTAGATTTAATTCAGCAATTAAAAGAGAATGTGTCATGTCCCTTATAAACTTACCAATGTGCTGGGTATTCAGGTATTGCAAGATAAAAACTAATAAGACATGGTTTCTGTTATCTAATGGTTCAGTTTCTAGTTGAAAAAGAAACTACCAAGAAAAACAAGAAACTAGTCCTAATAAAATTATTAGGATCAGTGCATCAGCCTGAGATACGATGTGAGAGTATACCAGAGATATCTATAAGATGGGTACTCACACCATACTGTGGGAGAACACTATGGAAATTCCTTTTGGTTGAATTAAGTTTATAAACCCAAGGCAGAATGGATGGGCTTGGGCATGGTTGGTGTTCAGGAGAAAGAATTTCAGAATATAATTGATCAGACCCACATATCTGGAATAGAAAAATGCACAGATAAGGATAGTGGTAGAAAAAAGGGAGGGGTCAATTTTGCAGACTTTAAAAAAGTTTTCCCAGATATTTTGAACTTAATTTTGTATGAAACCCGTAGTAGTTTTTTGAGCAGACACAACATGATTCTGTCTATGTTTTAGAAAAGTTATTTTGTTACAAAGGAGTAAAATCAAATTGCAAAGGGGAGAAATTAGAGGCAGGAAAAAAGCAATGTAGACTTGAAATCCATAGATCAAGAGGAAATGAGGAGTATCACCCAGGCATTGTTAGAGAAATGGAAATAGAGTCATCTTGAATGTTCTCAAAGGTAGAATTGAATATTCTCTATAACGGTGGAAGAAAGGGATATATAAAATAAAGCCAACATGTTGACCTTTCATGATTATGGAAGGTGGCTGTGCCATTTACTGAGGTAAGAAGTACAGAAATTGTAGTAGTAGGTTTTGTGGAGAGGTGATGGGTTATGTATCGGCTATGCTGAATTAGAGGTCTGGGCATGGTATCTATGTGACAGATATCAAAGAGGAAGGTACAAGAAAGGTCAGAGCTACAGATGGTGACTGAAATCAAGGGAAAAGATAATAACACTAAAAGTAACCTACAGAAGGGGAATGTGTTGGGCTATATAAAGGTGGGCAGCTGAAAACTGAATCTTGAAGAACATCTAAGAGCAAAGCTAGACCATGACTACAGGATACTCTTTACTCTTGGCCTGTGGGAAGCATATGGTATGTTAGAAGCATTATAATGCTAAATCTATTCCTTATAGGCAACCCAATCCATTTCCAAAGTCTTTGCGTAAAAATATCTATAAGAACAACCAGAGAAAATTGAGGCACCCAACTCATGCAGTCAATAATATCGATTGAACACTAACCAGAAGTACAAATGCTTCACAGATAAACACCACCAGTAAAACACAGTAGATCTCATTATGTGTCTGATAATTGCAGTGGTCGATGTGAAAGGAACCTTCACTATGCAAAGTTTTACTCAAGAATACAGATATCTTTTGTTATGGTACAATGTTGGAATAACAAAAGTATAAATTGCGAACCTGAAAAACTGTACTCTTGTGTACTTGTGAGGCTTAAAGAGTAAGGGATATAACTGAAATGGGTTAGCAGAGTTTCCATAAGCTATTGTCTGTCTCTCAACAGTGGGGGTGCTGATATGGACAGATACTGTAGGTAACCTTACATGAACTCCTGACACTCCTGTCCACAATTTCTTTTAACTCCTTATTTAACTCTCTCTCTCTCTCTCTCTCTCTCTCTCTCTCTCTCTCTCTCTCTCTCTCTCTCTCTCCCCCCCTACCCCCCGCCTCTCCAAATAGACTTTGAAACTCAATGAAAACAGGGTTTGTGTAATCTAGGAAACATCTTCAAAGTGGGGTGTTGCAGGGAAATGCATGACTGTCCATTGGGGATTCTAGTAGAAAATATTAGAACACATCGTCCTTTGTTTTTTGTATCAACTTTCAGTGTGTGTTTTATAACATATATATCAGTATGAAAATTATACAAATACATAGGTTTTAGAAAAATATATATAAATATTGGGTTTGCTGCTCCAAAATATTTTAAAAGTAGTTTGGAGACTACTGGTCTCAAACATAATACATGCTGAAGGAGGGAAGAAAGAGATAAAGGAAGGGAAGGAGATAGGGAGGAAGTGAGGAAAGGAGGGAGGGAGGGAAGAAGAAGGGAGAGAGATAGTAATAAAAGGGCCTGATATGATCATTAAGTGAGTTAATACATGGATGATGCTCAATAATACCTCTTGTTTGTTGTCACATGAAATACTGACAATTGTAAGCAAAACAAAATGAATATTTGGGTTGAGGTGGTATCAATATAGGCGATAGATTATTATCAACTTTACATTTCTCTAAATCTGTTTTATTGTCTTTTCTGGCAAAAAAAAAAAAAAAAAAAAAAAAAAAAAAAAAAAAAAAAAAAAAAAAAAACAAGAAAAACAAGAAAAAGCCAAATAGCTCTTGAAAATATTGAGATGATTTCAATTATATTTGTATTTATATTTTGGTAATTTTTTGTGTAACCTGAGTAGCACAAGACTATACGTTTCTTTGTCTTTCTTTAAAAAACAATTCAGATAAAAATAGCAATGCATTAGGAGAGAATGTTACCTTTGCTTTTTTAAATAATAGGCAAAATTTGAATTCTTCTTGACCGTTGCTTTCTGAAAGAAAGAAATGGAAAGGGCATTTGAGGTGGCTTTTTCAAACAAAATCATTAAGAGCATTGAGGCTGTCATTAGAGAACACAAATTGGATTTGGTCATCTCTGAGACACTTGCTTCTGAATCATTTGCAACTTTGCCTCCAGACTGAAACTATGCAATTAAAACCAAATATCATGAAGACAGGGTTGATTGGTTTTGTTTTTAAAAGTATAATATGAATTCATTTTTTTTATAACTTGTTCAGCATTTAGTGTGTTATAAGCAAGCAAGTGTTTAGTGGGGTATGTTAAAGTCCATGCAAGAGTCTCCTTAGAGTTGAAAAGAAAAGGCATCAAAATTAACCTTGGTGTATTAACCCAACACTAGACTCTTACTCTATCTTAGCATTTAAAAGAAAGGGTTTTGTTCCATCCTGTATCCCACCCATGCCCTCTAAGCTATGTACAGTAGGAAGGCCTAGATAAACACACTCACTCTCTATTCTGGAAGGGGTCGTGAGGAACTCTTTTAACGTAACCTCTCGTTTTCAAGATTGTTCTTTCTTGGGTGGTGGCTGCGGCAGTTTTCATTTTGTATAATATGGCAACATAAAACAAAACAGTCACCATCAGGCCAAAATGACCAGAAATTGCTGAACAAAGCGAGCAACAGCTCCAGATGGAGAGTAATGAAAAACAGACCACAGTTCATTCAGCTACTCAAACACAAGAACCCAGTAAGAGCTATTGTACAAGTCACAGCGATTTGCACTGTTTTGTTTTGCTGTTTTCTGTTTTTCCCCATGTGTTTCCTTCTCGCTTCTAGTGTATGTGCTAACTTAATAAGTCAGGGAAAATTACATGAAAAGAAAGCATTGAAAACAAGGTGTAAATCTTCAGTGAATTCACTTGCCTCTGCCTTTTCCTGATTTTTAAGTTTGGCTTCCTCTGCATGATCCCCTGCTCCCCCTCCCTGCCATTTTTCTGACAGGCAATGTGTTTAGAGCAGAGAGAATGAGTAATGGATATTCCATAGAAAGTTTCCATGCCTAATAGCCATAGGATATGAGAGTAGTTTGCGTGTGCCAAGCATACCAACTTCTAAGAGTCTGAAATAGTCCCTCCGCCTTTGTTATCACAGGCTGGTTGAATTATATTTATGGAAGCTTGTGTTGCTTTTAACATTTCATTGGGTCCTTAAAATCAAAGTTGAAGACAAGTATCGAAAAGTTCCGAAATCATCCATGAAGGATATAGTTTATTATTTATTAAATGAAATCATACATTGTTATTTCTTCTGTAAGAGAAATAATTCTGCATACTATATTAATTTTATAGAGCGGGATTGAACCTACCTAGATTGTTTCAAGAAGGCATGTGAGTGAATACAGTTAGCAGTTCTAGATTCATGGCCACGTTACACATGTTTTTTAAAAACTGTTTCTAGGTGACTAAATATGAGGCCATATGTTGGACAAATTTAGAGTTAATCAGTTTTATTTAATAGTTAATTGTCTTCTTTACTCACTGACAAGGACTGTTTATCTAGCAAGTGAGAGAAGTGTGGATTTCTGTACTTAGTCCCATGGACCTGGAGGGAGGGGTAAATATCATATTTTGTCATGTTTTTATGTAAAGTCATTACAAGGTATGAGGTAGTCCCTCCCTATGCATCAATCCTAATAAGTGACACTGTACCTGCGTGGAATGTATATGTGTAAATGGATCTATTTGGTTTCCAGAAAATAATATATCTACCTTGGGCTGGTCCACATGGAAACAAAGCAAGTCAAAGAAGAAACTAGCCACCACAGAGAGCCTCTTTTCTAGTACCTTTTATTTCCTGAAATGAGAGCAAACTGAAATAAATGTTCTGTGAAATTTATGAGTCTGAGGGATTACATTTTGAGAGGAACAGGCCCCTCCACCAAGTACGCTCACAGTCTGTTCATCAAGCAGCTCATGAAGCAACATGACCTGAAAAATACATTTATAAAATTTGCAAATAATGGGATGAGTTTAAAAAAACAAAAAGACAAAAACAAAAACAGCTCTATTTAAACGCCTACATTTCTCTTTGGAATATGGAGGGTGTGATATTTCCCTGAACTTCTTTTGTGAATTTTACTCAGTCTAGTCCAGTATTAATTTTACCACTAGTCACAGGAGATCAATATATAAACAAATATTCGCTTCCATTGGTATTGTTATTGACTTTTGTTTACGTTTCAGAAAAGCTTAGTTTGTATAGTAACTTGGGTAACTTCAGTCAGTGCATCAAGTTTACTTAGAATTGTCCTGTAGGTACTTTTTACATTGAATTGTAATCCTGGACCTCTTCTGAGAAAATGCCAATTGTCATAGTCTTATAGCCAGAGTTAGGAAAGAATATCCACTTTTAAGTGACATGGTCTCCATTTATTGTCTTCAACTCAACCAGACAATTACAACTAAAAACATTTATCCTATTAAAAATAATCCCGTCATACCTATTATTTCTAATTCAGCATATTAAATATATCAGAGCCTTCTTTATTATTATTATTATTATTATTATTATTATTATTATTTGTTAACTTTGAGAAGTCTTTGGAATAAATAAGAAAATGTACTTATAACATGTTTTGGGAGTTATACAATTGCACATTTTTCTTCAAAAGTGTTTTATAATCATATATTTACTCAGTATTTGCTTGTAATCACTGTTAATATACACATTAGGCAAAAGTAAAACTATCCACAAACATTAAATATAATAGGTAGCTTTGCTGTTTTAAACATAAATTTATATTTGAAAGCATTTGATACTATAACCTACCTTTGTAACTCTTTTGCACATGCAAAAATTATTTTCTTGGAACAAAATTAAATAATTTTTGTAGAGTTTAAAATTGCTTAAATAAAATAATAGGGTTATATTGCCTCCATCCATAATCAGAATATTAATCTTACTAATCCATGTCTTCTAACTTAACAGAAATCCTTTTGGCCAGGTATTCTATTTCTTCTTCTTCTCCAGTCTTTCAATTTCCTATTTTTCAAATTAGATTTATGTTAATACACATAAAATACTCTCTTCTTACCCCAATGAGGCTATGCCAATTATTTCTTTCAAAATCTACTGTCTCTAAAAGTCTTCAGTAGACTCTTCCTATCCTGTCTGAACATAATACAATATTATCTCCTTTGAACACCATCTGAGAGCAAAGATCTTATGCTACCTTATCTCTCACGCTGTTGTGATTAGTTTGTGTCCTTCATCTAGATTTTAAACTACTCAGGATTCTGGTGGGAGAGTCTATTGCCAAGGTATTGAGGAAACTAGATGGTTCAGAGGAGGTACTTAGTTTCCAGGGGCTTTATCTTTCTCTCTAGGAGCCTTTCATGTCACATGGCTGGTTATATATTCTATAGGCCTGTAAAAACACCAAGGGTACCAAAGACATGCACATACACATGTTTCCCAGAGTCGTTCTTTAAAAGTAAACATTTATAATTGAGAATATTTATTTATCAGTATGGAAATATCCCTATTACTGATTTGATGTTATCTATTTTTACTCATCCGTGATTTCACAGACATATGAGAAATTGTATATATAGCAATTTTATGTATAGTATATATAGTAATACACATTTCAAATACTATACAAATTTAATAATGTGAGATGGGCAAAAATGTGTGTTTGGTTTATTAAAGTTTATGTAAACTTGCAACAACATAATAAATACCCTTTCAAATATAGGATCTCAGAAAAATATAGATTTTAAAAAAACCCACTTAGTTCTACATGGATTTTCCAATTACAATCTATACCAAGAAAATTTCTAAGTAATAATCTAAGTTTTCTTGGACAAATTATATAACATCTCTAAACATCTGTTTCCTCAACCATCAAATAAGGTTATTTATACCTATGATGAAAACAGTATTTTCAAAATTACATGGGACCATGCTTGTAACGTGTCTGGCACATAACATCAGGTAAATTTTTCTATGGCTGTGGACTTGGATTTCTTCTCATAGGAACCATATCGTCTAGAGCTACATATTTTACATAATTTAATGTAGGTCTGAGTACATTTAAAGTGTTCAAGGAATGTATATTTCATGAATTGACATGTGTTTATTGAGACGGGTTTTGTTAATAGCAAAAAGTATAAGTACTTGAAGGACGTTTTTTTCACACATTTTGGTGTTGGCTATATGATAGCCCTCAGGATTTTTTCAAGGCCTATAAACTTGATGTCTTTGAGAAAAAACACATTCCATCACAGCAGCAGGTGGTAGAATTCATTCTAATTGAGTTGGATAGGTTCTGCAAACAAAATGCTGCTTTGTTCAACCTTTGTGATACTGTTTACTCTGTTGTTTTGTAAGTTCAAAGGTAAAAAAAAAAAAAAAAAGGCCTAAAGATTCTTGCTTTCCTAGCGTTTGAAACCATAGTAAAAACATATTTTGTTTAGGGTCTGCTGAATAGTCATTTGATTTCATGACTGCCATTGTTCTTACTGATTTATTGATTACTCATGTTGCTACTAAAATAGCTATTTTTCCTTTAGGAAATACATGAGAACTTCAGAGTATGAAAGAGATAAGCTCATGCACGTGGCAAACAAACAAACAAACAAAAAAACAAAATTATAAAACCTAAATTGAATTTGAAAGATGACTGTTATGGTTTGAAAGATGACTGCCATCTGTTATGGTTCTGTAAGTGGCTATGAGTGGGGTCAAATGTCTCTTTTTCTATAAAATATTGGTGATATAAGGTCCCTATTTCATATGATCTTTTTAAAAACTGACATAGTTTCCTTTCTGTTTTGCAAAAAGAGAGACTAGCCAGGTTTGCATTTAATTTATACTACTTCTCGTAAGAAAAGGGCAGATCATTTTAATTACCAGACATTCAGCTAGACTTATTATTGGTCATTCCACTTACATCAGCCCTGAGTTGGAAGAAACCTGGTTTCATGAAATCTCTTTGAAACACCTCTATGTCACATTTAAAGCTACAATTTCTCTTCTTAATTTTTTTTTATTTTTATTTTTTATTTAACTACAGTTGGTATACAATATTATATTTGTTTCTGGTGTATATTATAGTGACTCAACATTTATACACCTTGCAATGCGATCACTTCACTAAGTGTAGTAATCATCTGTCCCATGCACAAAAGCACACGAATTACATGATTCTACTTATATGAAGTTCCTAGAGTTGTCAAATTCATACAGACAGAAGGCAGAATGGTGTTTGCCAGGTGCAAGGGGTTACGGGGGGTGGGGAGTTATTGTTGAATGCTTACAGAGTTTCAGTTTCGGAAGATGAAGTTAGTAGAGATGGACGATGGTGATGGTTACATAACAATGTGAATGTATTTAATACCACTGAACTGTACACTTAAAAACAGTTAGTGATATTTCACTTAGAAGAATATTCCCTTGGTCCATCCATATTGTTGCCAATGGTAAGATTTCATTCTTTTTTTTAGAGCAGAGTAATACTCCATTGTGTAAATGCGCCACAGTTTTGTTATTTAATCATCTATTGATAGGCATTTTGGTTGTTTCCATATCTTGGCTATTGTTAAGAGCGCTGCTATATGGTCACGGGATGTGGAGTACAGCATAGGGAATATCGTCAGTTGAATAGTAACAGCTATATATGACATCAGAGGGGTAGCAGATTGGGAGGGGGGTTATCACTTTGTGAGGGGTGTAAATATATAACTATTATGTTGTTTTGTACACCTGAAACTAATTTAAAAAAAAACAAAAACAAAAAAAATAGAGGCCACACATACACACACACACAGCAAAAAAAAAAGATATTTGATAAAATGTATCAATATGTTTATTTGTTTAATTTACAAACATTTATTAAGCACTTACCATGTATCAGGGTATATGTTAAGTGATATTTACATATAAGGGCTAGCTGACAGTTGCTTTTTAAATATACACAAACTTACATATACAAATTGAATACATTAGTATATTTGTATATTCTCATGAATACAAAGTTTGGAGTATATAGTTACAATTTATAAAATGAAGGTATTAAAAATATTATTCCTCATTATTCTTGAAGTTGTAAAAATTATTTAAAGTAAATATTAAATCACAAAATTTAAAAAAAAGCCAGAATGATAAATTTTATGTTATTTCATCACAATAAAAAACAGCAAACCAAGTAACCCACCAAAAATAGATGTAAAATAAGAACAAGGGTACAATTTCTCTCAAAAAGAAATGAGGAGTCTAAGCTGCAGATATCACAGCTGTTCACATTCTCAGTGCTTGTCCATTATGGGAAAGCAGAAGCCCAAACAAAAGATTTTAGGGAAGCAACTGTTAAAAAACACACTAGGCTTTGTGTTTGAGGGTGATGGGAAAAATAACCACATTTGAAATTGTACTGACTGAAATCAAGTGGCAAAATTCCATGAGAAATAGATTATAAGTCACCTTGGAATTTTTGTCTTTGGGGTACTTTTGTTACAATAGACAATTAAAGTGAAAACTGCAGCTTTTTATTGAAGGAATGACTGAAAGAAGAAAACCTTTCTGTGAAAAAGATTTATGTGAGTTATAATTTAGAGCCTCCTTTAAAAAAAAAAAAAAACTATTAAAACACTGCTTAAAAAAGTTCCTCAGAGATTGTCATGAGATATTTTTGAGTAACAAGTGGTTAAAGAGCATAAAATCTCTAATTTCATATGTAAGACACAAAGAAATTATGTCTAATACTGTATCTTTTCATAGAAAAGCAGGTGATAAAATTCAGAATATTTGGTTATAGGAGAACTCCTAAATTTTATTTTTTTAAATTAAAATTGGGTTTAATGTATACTACACGGTGATTTGACATACATATGCTTAGTAAATGATTACGGCAGTCAAGCTAATTAACATGTCTTCACATAGTTACCATTTTTCTATGTGTGATTAGAGCACTTGAAATCTACTCTCTTAGAAAAAAATTTTTTTTTCCATGTCTGGCCTATAGTGAATAATGCTGCAGTGAACATGGGGGTGCAGTTATCTGTCTCTTTGAGATACGGATTTCATTTCCTTTGGAGATATATCCAGAAGAGTTATTGCTGAATCATAATCTAGTTTAGTTTCAATATTTTGAGGAACGTCCATAATGTTTTTCATAATGGCCGTTCCAAATTACATTCCCACCAACAGGTACAAGGGTTCCCTTTTATCCACATCCTCTCTAGCATTTGCTAACTCTTGTATTTTTTATAATAGCCATCCTAACAGATATGAGGTGATACCTCACTCAGGTTTTGATTTATGTTTCCCTAATGATTAGTGATGTTGAGCATCTTTTCATGTACCTGTTGGTCATTTGTATGTCTCTTTTGGCAAATGTCTACTCAGGTCTTTTACCCATTTTTTGATAGGATTGTTTGGGTGTTTGTAATTTTTTGCTATTGAGTTGTATGAGTTCCTTATATATTTGGGATATTAATCCTTTATCAGATATATGGTTTGCAGATATTTTCTCTTAACTGAAGGAAAACTTAACAAGCCAAGGATTCCCATATGAAAAGTGGAATTTTCCCCAGTCTCTCTCACTTTCTGTTGTTTGAACTAATTGAGAGTAACTCACAGTGAAATAGATGTGTACATATATAACTTTTATTATATATTAATATATTTATTTACATATGTGTTATATATAATTACACATATATGTCAGTATATCTATAGTGTTTGTGTGTATGTGTGTGTGTGCATGTGTGTGTGTGTGTGCGTGAGTGACAGGGGCAAAATATTTATGAGATACTTGTAATCCAAGAGTGTTTTTAAAAGCATTCCATGAAAATGTACTTATAAGTTTATGTTTAGTTTAATAAAATGAAATTTTATTTACAAAAAAGTTGAAGTGAAATCCCCATAGGTCTTTGCAATTAAGCATCTGCTGTGTTAGCTGAACCATAGAAATCCTTGTGAAGTTCTGACATAGAGTGGTCAGGTTCTTGGAGGTTTTCTTCTATTGTAAGAGGGTAATATAAAACAAGTAATAATGAGTTATAATTCTGTATACAATTATCAAGTAAAAGCTTCTTCAAGCATTGATAAAGTGTGTATATATTTGAAATTTGTGTGAAAATTTAATGGGGCTACTTTGCATCATTGCATTTCCACGTACTATACCCAATTAATATGGACTATTAATATTACTAAATGCACCTATTACGTTGTCCAATTCAGCCTATCATTTCTCTTTCTGTGTCCTTCAAAATTTACTGGTAGAGGGCAAATTCTTTTGTTCTGATTCTTGTTAGGGCAATTTAGGCCAACTTTGAAAAAAAATGTATATAAAGTGTTACTCTCCAGAAAAGATGGTTCCAGTTTTTACCAGTAAGTGACCTTCTGTAGAAAATAAAAAGCCAGCATGATTCATGAGCTGGTTAAAACATCAGGCATGATGGCAAACCAGAAGATAGTTGCTCTGTTTTGGGAAAAAGACTTATGGTACTTCTATTAACCCAGACTTCTGTAGCATCAAGGGCTATCAGGCCTAACAGCATTCATCAACCTTTTTATCTTATGTTTCCCATCTGAACATCTTTAAGGAGAGGAAGTAAACTCTTCAACCTTCAGCCAATTTTCCACAAACTACCAATAAACCTGTGAAGCCCCCCCAAAAAAAATGGCTCCCAATGCCGGGGTCAGGAAGGGGGTCTTTGGTTTGTTTGCCAGGTGAGATGATGTTACCAGAATGCGCTGGGGAATGAGTAGATGATGAGCTGTGGCGTCCTCAGAAATAAGTAAGCAGTGGTTATGGAGGCAAGAGATATCTGTATGAATATGCTGTGAAAGTCAGCCGTGGTCAAATAATTATTCAGCATACTAGAGTCTTGGAGTCTCTTAGAACGTTCCTGTAATTCATCAACAGGGCAAATTTGTCTAGTGAGGAAATGTTGTTTGGCTGCAACATTGCTTCAAACTATTTTGATGTGAATACTTTTTAATAAGGCCTAAACCACTAGGCTATTTTCTTAAAATCAGCCCACTTCCCTCACTTGTGGACCTACTTGGCCCCTGAAGATATGCATATCTTCAACTTTCAATAGCACATAGCATTGTTGTGTGCATATCAAGTAACTTCAAGAGTCATCATTCCCATTTTACTGAGGAGGAAACAAATCTGCAGGTGCTGAAAAACTTGTCGAACATCAGATAGCCAGCATCCAAATATAAGTCTGCCAAAGCCTAGCACTCCACTGTTTGCTCTTCCTCCTTCAAAATATTCCCCATCAGTAAGACCAGCAGTAAATGATCCTGGATATTATTAATGACAAACAGACAAAAACACAATGTTTTGAGTTTCTGTAGAGGTGGACAGTTTGAAAGAAACATGCAGTAGTTTTTACCCACTCACTTCCATGCCACTATAAAGAGTATTGATTGGGAGTTCTAGTTCTGTTATCTCACTTAATACAAATGTAAAAAAATATGCAGATTGTGCCTTTAGAAAATATTTTGTTTGCTTTGTTTTATTTAGAGTAGTTTTCTTTTTTATTTTTATATTTTGAGAATGGTCTTCTGTTAACTTCAATTTTGTATTTAAGTTATATTGACAAATGCCTAGCCTTCTGCATGTGTTAACGTTAAAGCAAGCATCAGTTAAATCCATTTTATGTGGGCAAATCTCACAGCATTATGGATGGTAGTAGGTAGACAATATACGGTTCATAGTTTCTCTTATGCTCAGGATTCAGAATGAGGCATATGCGTCCGTAAAGGGCCTGTGTGATAGAATTTCAGAGCAACTGATCTCTTTCATCTTATTTAAGTTCTGTTTGACCTGCTTCCCTTGTTTGCTCCTGGGAATAAGGTTAAGACCTCTAAAGAGAGCACTCCATCCCAATTACTTACCCAGACTCCCTTTTCTTTAAATAGCTTGCACTTAGTTGTGGAAAGTGTTTTGGGGTCATTATCTCCTTGATGGATGAACCCAGGGATAAATTACTATTTTCTATTTGGATTCTAAAGGTATGATAATATTTAATCAAGAAGACTTTTAATGTTTTGAATTTATCCATGAACCAGTTCTTGTAGCAAATAATTGAGATACCTGCTAAGGTCATTTTTTTTTTTTTTTAAATCTGGTTTTTCTCAAAAGGTTCTTCCCCCATCCTCATAATTTGTATTGTCTCAAGTTGTCTTCAAGTCTCTAACTCCAACCCAAAGGCTGGTTAGTGTCTCATCCTCTTGTGTTTTAAATAAACTTTGAACATCTGTGCTCAGTTTTTTCAACAGCTCTATTTAGGCACATGTCTTATTTCCTTGGCCTCCCTTTAGAAATCCCTGCCCAAGTATGAGTCTGAATTTGATAATGTTTGGATTGTGACTCCATTTCTCTCTAGTTCAGTCCTTGAAAGATATGTGTCTTGGGCCTGATGTTCTGCTTTAGACACTGATCTTACAACTAGATCCTATTTATTGGGACTATTGAGAGAATGATCTTACTTCCCAAAACTATCATCTGCATTTAGTCTGTTTTCATTGATGGGATTTTCGTAATAAGTAATGTAACCATTTAATAAGAAAGATAACCATTTAATAGTTGTAACCCAAATACGTCATTCTTAGGCAGAGCATGGAAGTATTTTGTCAGATTTCTTGTCAAGCTGAAGATTGTTATCGATAAGCAACTATGAAGTCCCTGTGCAATGGAATCTAGAACATTCTGTCCCATGGAATCTGTGTCCCTCCAGAGTTAACAGCTTGGACATTGGCAGAGTCGCTTAAATTTTTTGAACAAACAGTGGGGAAAAATGTAAAGGCTTTCTTGCTTAGCTTTAATTCAGCAGTTAAAGGCTTACCTGAAGCTCTGTACTGCAATTGGTTTTATTTGGGCTTTTCTCTCTAAACAATTAGTAGATGGTTGTAGTCAGAATTCCCAAGTCTCATTAGCTAACTGCACACATATGGAAACACAGAGGGTATGACCTTCAGATCCACTCCAGAAATGCAAATTTGGTATCTAAGTTTAGAGAGAAAATGCTTTCTTCTCTCTAGCCAGAAACTGGGACTGATGTTTTGCCCAGGTCACATATATGTCTGAGCTGTCCTGGCCAGGCTGGGGGGGCGGGGAAGGGAGAAAAAAAGACCTCCTGGATAATACGTGCATTATTAAAACTTGACTGTGTCCTTGGTCCAGGGAGCAGCAGCTCACTTAAAGTGTACAGGCCCTTAGGATTTTTTTAAGCCACAAAACATGGACCCAAACAATGGAAATTGCTAATGGGTGAAATTATTGATAACGTTATTGTGAGAAGTCAACAAAACATTTAATTTAGAGGGGCAGTACAGATGCCTCTTTCCTGTCAGCTTCATTTAAAACCAAAACAGAGATTTGTATTGTGTTTGTATGTTTGTTTGTTTTTATTTATTGGGGTGACAATTGTTAATGATATTACATAATTTCAGGTGTACAATTCTGTATTACATCATCTATAAATCACCATCCAGAGTCAGTTCTTCTTCCATCACCATATATTTGATCCCCCTTACCCTCATCTCCCACCCCTCATCCCCCTTACCCTCTGGTAACCACTAAACTATTGTCTGTGTCTATGAGTTTTTGTTTCTCATTTGTTTCTCTTGTTCTTTTGTTGTTTTTGGTTTATATACCACATATCAGTGAAATCATAGGGTTCTCTGCTTTTTCTGTCTGACTTATTTCACTTAGCATTATATTCTCAAGATCCATCCATGTTGTCACAAATGTTCCTATATCATCTTTCCTTAACGCCGAATAGTATTCCATTGTGTATATATACCACAACTTCTTTTCCATTCATCCATCGAAGGACATTTTGGTTGTTTCCATGTCTTAGCCACCGTAAACAAAGCTACAATGAACATTGGAGCACACGTGTCTTTATGTATAAATGATTTCAATTTTTTTGGGTAGATACCCAGGAGAGGGATTGCTGGATCATATGGTAATTCTATTTGTAATTTTTTGAGGAACCTCCACACTGCCTTCCATAGCGGCTTCACCAGTCTGCATTCCCACCAACAGTGTGTGAGGGTTCCTTTTTCTCCACAGCCTCTCCAACACTTGTTACAATTTGTCTTGTTGATGATAGCCATTCTGACTAAGGTGAAGTTATATCTCATTGTGGTTTTCATTTGCATTTCTCTGATGTTTAGTGATGTTGAGCATTTTTTCATATGTCTATTGCCATTTGTAAGTCCGCTTTGGAGAAATGTCTCTTCAGGTCCTCTGCCCATTTTTCAATTGGGTTGTTTGTTTTTTTGTTGTTGAGTTTCATGAGTTCTTTGTATATTTTGGATATTAGACCCTTATCAGAGGCACTGTTTGCAAAAATCTTCTCCCATTCAGTCGGTTGCCTCTTTATTTTGTCGATGGTTTCTTTTGCTGTGCAGAAACTTTTAAGTTTCATATAGTCCCATTTGTTTATTTTAGCTTTTACTTCCATTGCCTTTGGAGTCAAATTCGTAAAATGCTCTTTGAACCCAAGGTCCATAAGTTTAGTACCTATGTTTTCTTCTATGCAGTTTATTGTGCCAGGTCTTATGCTTAAGTCTTTGATCCATTTTGAATTAATTTTGGTACATGGTGACAGATAACAGTCCAGTTTCATTCTTTTGCACATGGCTATCCAATTCTCCCAGCACCATTTATTGAAGAGGCTGTCTTTCCTCCATTGTATGTTTTTAGCTTCTTTGTCAAAAATTATCTGTCCATATTTATGTGGTTTTATTTCTGGGTTCTCAATTCTATTCCATTGGTCTATGTGTCTGTTTTTCTGCCAATACCATGCTGTTTTGATTATTGTAGCCCTGTAGTACAAGCTAAAGTCAGGCAGTGTGATACCTCCAGCATTGTTCTTTTTTCTTAAGATTGCTTTGGCTATTCGGGGTCTTTTGTGGTTCCAAACAAATCTGATGATTTTGTGTTCTATTTCTTTAAAAAATGCCATTGGGATTTTGATGGGGATTGCACTAAATCTGTATATTGCTTTGGGTAATATGGCCATTTTAACTATGTTGATTCTTCCAATCTATGGGCATGCAATGTCTTTCCATTTCTTTGTGTCTTCTTCAATTTCTTTCAAAAATGTCTTACAGTTTTCAGCATATAAATCTTTCACATCCTTGGTTAAGTTTATTCCTAGGTATTTTATTCTTTTTGCCGCAATTGCAAAGGGAATTGTTTTTTGTATTTCTTTTACTGAGATTTCATTGTTAGTATCTAGGAATGCAATGGACTTTTGTACGTTGATTTTGTAGCTGGCAACTTTACTGATTCATTGATTGTTTCTAACAGCTTTTTGGTGGAGTCTTTAGGGTTTTCTATATATAGCATCATGTCATCTGCAAAGAGTGCTATTTTAACTTCTTCATTCCCCATTTGGATGCCTTTTATTTCTTTCTCTTGCCTGATGGCTCTGTCAAGGACTTCCAACACTATGTTGAAAAGCAGAGGTGATAGGGGACAGCCCTGTTGTGTTCCTGAACGTAGAGGAAAGGGTTTCAGTTTTTCACAATAAATAATGAGATTAGTTGAGGGCTTGTCATAGATGGCCTTTATTATGTTAAGGTATTTTCCTTCTATACCTATTTTATTAAGTGTTTTAATCATAAATGGATGTTGTATCTTGTCAAATGCTTTTTCTGCATCAATTGATATAATCAAAGATTTGTTTTTTAATGACATTTCAAGAGTCACTAAACTTTTCAACTCTTTGAGCCAATAAAATCAAGCATATTATTTTTTTCCTAAAGAAATAATATTTTAAGTATGGAAAATTTAGATACATGAATGTAATCTTTGCATTGTGTTACTGAAAAATCTGGAAAAACCTAAATATGAAAAAATGGGAAGTGACTAAACTCTGGTTAAAGTGATGGAGTATTTTGCAACTATTTGAAGAGTTGTTAAGACGTCAGGCAGCATGGAAAACTATCTATAGTATGATGTTAAGTGGGAAAAAGAAAAATAAAAAAAATATATGTGTGCTCTGCTAATAACTAGGTCAAAACATGATATATGACAACTACTGAAGTTTTTTTTTGTTTTTTTTTTTTGCTTGATTAGTGTAATTATTGGTTGACATTTATGTCTTCTCTTCTGGACTGCAAATTCTTTGGATGTAGATGAGGGACCATATTTTACTATATCTGCAAAACCAAGATCCATCACACAGTAAGGTTAATAAGTGTTGGTCAGGTAATATATTAAAATATAGCAAATACCAAGAAAAATAATAATAGTGAGTAGTGTCAGTATAATTTACAAGCATTGAAATGCAACAAGAAGAAAGAAATCATTTATTCAATAATGAGAAATTTTAAAGACGTATATCTTCATTAGAATTCAATTACATATGTAAATTTGGAATGAGATGTCAAAAATGATAGACTTCTGACTACTTATTATGGAATATACGGTCTTTCATGATCTGGCCTGTCCTCTACTCACTAACACCAGAGATACTGCACTTTTTGTGTAATGTGTGCCCTGCACAACTCAGGACCTAGGGAGTGTTCACTTTATAGTCCATGTAAATAGCACCGCTGGAGTTGTTCAATGAGCAACCTATGTGGCCATACTGATGTTCCAGCTCCATTCTTATCTCTTACTATATTTCCAACCATACCCACTGTTTACATGTCATATGCAAAGGCACTTCGGCACCTGTTTCATTTGCCCCAAGTATCATCTTCCCATTTAATAATAAAGTCTGGTATTGAGTGAGCACTTACTATATACAGAAATTATGCTAAGACATATATATACAGAGGGTGCCAAAAAATGTATACATATTTTTAGAAAAGAAAAAGAAACCTGTAAAATTGTAATACTCAATGTATATAGGTAACACAAGATGAATACAAATCATGTTTGATTTCTGCTATTAAGGGAGGTGCTCAAAGTGGTTACAATTAGCGTCCAGACATTTCTGATATCAGTTAACTACTGCTTGACCAACGTTGACCAAAGTGTCCACTTGTATACATTTTTTGGCACCCCCAGTGGGTATATACTGTGTTTCCCTAAAAATAAGACCTATCCAGACAATCAGCTCTAATGCGTCTTTTGGAGCAAATATTAATATAAGACCCGGTCTTATTTTACTGTAAGACTGGGTATACAATATAATATAATATAATATAATATAATATAATATAATATGTTATAATATAATATAATATATAATATAATACCAGGTCTTATATTAATTTTTGCTCTGAAAGATGTATTAGAGCTAATTATCTAGCTAGGTCTTATTATATATATAAAATTTGCCAAATTTGCCAAATTTGCCAAAAAAAATGTATGCACATTTTAATAAAGGAAAAACTGTTTTAAAATTGTAATATTCAATATATACCAATAACAAAAGATGAATAAGAGTCAGGTATATAGGCAGTATTTTCAAATTGTTATAATTGTCATCTTCACTTTGTAGATGTGAGAGACAAGGAGTTTGTCCAAGTCTCCACAGCTATGAAATAGCAGTTATGGAATATAAATTCAGGTCTGCCATGTTCTAAAGCCTGGCCACTTAACCTCTTATATGTCACCCCTTTCCTATGCCTTCTCTTTTCTTTTCCTTGACTTTTAAGACTCAGCTGATGAGCATCAAGTCTATCAAAGCTTTCCCTTTGCCTCCATTCCTGCTCAAGCTACCTTTGATATCCATCCTCTGTATTCCTTAATAAAACTCTCTGTACTCCCAAAAGTCTAACCAGCACTTAACAAGCTGGATAAAATCGGTGATTTTTCTCATGTTCCTCTTAAACCACGTGCTTATCAAGACCAAGAATTATATATTTCTTCAGATTAAAAAAAAAAGACTGTATCTTGTCCATTTCTTGTTCAGTTGTGCTTAGCATGTCATTAACACATAAAAATGGTTATCTAATGAATGTCTGGAAGAATACAATAATAAATGGCTTAGCCATATCTTAGGTTCTCAATACATGGATATAGCTCCAAGAAATCATCACGCATGTGATTTTGGTTGTGATTAGAAATCAGAATAAAATTGTAGCCATCTATCATGCAGCTGCAGTGAGCATAAGTTCTTGTAAAGAACACTTAGACTTAGGGTACTTTTGCAGATCCCCTGCCTTTTTTAAAAACAGTGATTTAATTATATCGCTTCACTGCTTAAAAACTATCTATGACTTGTTATTCCATTTCTCATCAAGTCTGAATCCCTCACCATGGCTTTAAAGGGTCCCCAAAATGTGTATTAACTCACCAGTATTTTCATTCTGTTTCAACATGTACCTTTAATGCTGAGCAGGCATTTACTTTACTCCCCCAACATATTATGCTTATACCACCCTTGGGTTTTAACTCATCGCCACCTCCCAGAATACCCTTCTCTGTAGCTTTTTTCCATTGTCAACCAGACCTGAATTATTAGGTAACTTCAAAATCTACTTACCCTGTGCAAGCTGCCTTATCTACTTTAACTCTTGGTTAAGTCTCTTTTCAATGACTTCTCATTGACAATGTCAGATAATTTACCACTTAATGATACTGGATCATTTCCAGCAATGCTTTTTTAGTTGTATTAGCCTGGTTTTCCCTGCAAAATTACTGACACACACCGTATATTTCTCTTGTTTAAAACCACAAGGTATTGAGTACCCGCTATGTGCTAGGATCTATGCTACGTGTTTTACAAACATTTTATTCAGAGACTATTTGAGTTTACCTTTAGTTAATGACAAAGGGGAAAAAAATCCTTTCAATACAGAATTTATTAAAGTCAAAAGTTGCTTTTTTAAAAATAAGTGTGAGTCTCGAATTTAACACTCATTCTCATCATTGTTGTATATGAACAGATGACATCATACAACTAGTTCTATGCTTGGGTGTTTGTGTGACTTTAATATTTAGTACATAGCATATACGGAGTACAGTTTTTACTCTCCTCTGATAAGTGGTGCCTCTGTGAGTCTCTGTGTTTGGTCTATGGACTACTCCATGTCAGAAGACCCTATATTTAGCTCAACACTTTGCCAGGGTCTGTTGTTAGTTATAAATGGAAACCTGGAAAAAGAGCTTGAATTGGTAGGCATAAAAACATGGAAGTTATGAGCCCTACTTATAGGACGATCGTATATAAAGAATAACACCATTTTTGCCTTTATTTGGATAATATTGCTCAATCATTGCACCTTTTATAAGAATAATCGCAAAACGGAATTTTCATAGTATGACTTAAAAATTGAGGAGCCTACTATGTCTTCAGAAAGAATGAAAACACATGTGTCACAAGACTAACTGAAACAAAAATTTAGTATCTGTTCGTGTTCAGTCACTTTGCTGACACTGTGCTCCTGAATTTGGAATTCCTTGGAGAGCCTAAATCAGAAAGTAAAAGGCGAGCTTTTCCAGTAACATTTGATTTAAATTTACATGGAATTAAAATTCTAATGTTATGGTACTAGTGTGTGTGTGTGTGTGTGTGTGTGTGTGTGTGTGTGTGTGTGTGTGATATAAGGGTTTCGGAAACATTAGGTGTTTCTGATACATTTAGCAAAAACTTCCCTATATCTAACTTACTCATTCAGCTTTGTTAAAAATAAAAGGCAAGGGAAAGAAAATATTGGGAAAGTCTTCACCACAGAAAGGTTGTCTTTCCTATGTCTCAACAGAGAGTTGTTAGGATTATTTAACAAGCAGAAGATTGTTGTCATTTTGTGTTTTGATAGTTAGTAAATAAATACATCACATATTTCCAAGATTTGGGTCTGAGCATTTTAAAAGGGTAAAAAAAAAATATTCTTTAGCTGCAGCATATGATGAGTGAAACAAGCAAATTTATTCACCTGGCATTACAGTTTGAATGCAGTTACTATCTAGAGACTATAAGTATTTTTTGAATTCTTCTTAAATTTAATAATTAAAATCTATAAGACTATATATAAGCATTCTTGTCATTAGTAACTTAAACAGTCTTTAAACTTTAAAATTTGATATCAAGATACAAATGTATTTCCATTGATTTATGTTTTCCACTCGATATTTGATCCAGCCTGCTTTACGGTTTCCTTTTTCACCAAGTAACTGGCCTAAAGACTTGAGAATTAACACTGAGGGCCTTGCAGGGAAATAAACTAAAAGTAACTCAACAAAACACAAAGCAGTGGTGAGGAGAGCTCTAATACTTTCTGTTCCTGTAGATCAATCTTGGACAAAGACTGTCTAATATTTCAAATTATGTGGCATGTGAACAATACTGTGTGCACTGGGCTCCCACCTTTGGCACTTAGAATGCATATATGCATAGTGGAGTATTCTGACAATCCATCTTTTCTGTATAATCTTTGCAGCCGTTCCAAAAGTTCTTAGCTGGAGGATATATTTAGAAAGTGCTGTTTTTCCACTCTCAACACATGCAGGTAACTATCCCAAAGCTGCTTAGGTTCCACTTGAGAGGGTGCTTGCTATTACCATTTGTGCTGTGTGTCATAAATGGGCCCTATTATTTTCAGCAAGACCCCTCAGCACCAGTTCCAAAGGAGCAGCTCCAGATTTGATTATACGGGTCTCTCTCCTGAACACATCCTTTCACATCTGACATTTACACTGGTTGTGGATTTTTATGTAACTTGTTAGAGAGCAGTCTGAACCTTAAAAAGGTGTTAGTCTTCCTAGAACCCTCTGGCAAAGGAAAGTCTTTTATTGGACTTAAATGTTTTGAGTTGAAAGCTGTACTTGTCTGATTGGAAAGTGTTTCAGGGAACAGATTTTGTTATTTTTCTAAGCTGGGCTGCAGGAATTGAGCTGGAGATATCACTGACCAAAAGGAATTTTTTTTTTCCTCAAAGAGCTGAGAACCAAAGGAAATGACTCCAATGTTTAAAATCCTTTTATTTCCTCTGTGGATGATATCTGTACAGCTGAGACGAATCATTCCAGTTGGCCCCCACCCAGACTTTATGGGAACTAAGATTAGGAAGTTGTATGGTCAAAATAGTCATTGTACAAATTGCTTCCAGTCTAAAAACCTCCACGTTCTTGACAAAGCCATGATTTCTTACATTTTATTTTTTCATGTGGGTGACTGACCTGTCATACATTAATTATCCTGCCAGGATTTTTTCAGTTCTTTTAGTAACCTCAATAATTTCTTCTTCTTCTTCTTCTTCTTTTTTTTTTTTTTTTCATTTCTTTTGGGAGGAGGAGGCAGAGTTTGTGAGAGAAGTATGCAGGGTGCCAATAAAATTTCTCTTTGTGAGAGACCACATTTCACCCATTTCCGCTGCCTTCCATTTGAAATAAAATATTGCTGGGCTACAGTGAAGCTGATAAAAGTGTGGTTTCTTCCTTTCCAAATTTCATTCTAGACTTTTCTTCTTTCCTTGCTTTTTCAAATCTGAGCAGAATGAAATGCTGGATGTCACCTGCACACTCCACACCCATAACTTCCTTTGACACAATCATGCTCTGAGGCAAGAAGTATTCATCACTTTGTAAAACATTCTGTGCCCTGGGCTTCTCTCCCCCGTTTCCAGGGTCTTCCTGTTTTTTGTATTTCTTGTGCCTAGCATAGTGCCTGCCATGTGTAGAAGGCTTCAGACATGTTTAAATAATGTAGTAGGAGAGAATGGTAGCATATAATAGTATTGGCGACTTCGAGTCAGTAAAGGAAGGATTTATGACATACTTTAAAAAGTCAGGATTGTTTTCTGAATTAAAAACTGTTTTTGAGGAGGTAGCAGTGGACACAATCCTGTGTTCTAAACATTTTTAGTGTGTCCCTATATCTTATCTACTCCATGGGAAGTTATGTAGCAGAAGGCTCTCTTACCATGACTGACTTTATTCTATCCCAGCCTAAAGCTACTCAGACTTCCATGGAAGTAATTGCTCCTCTGTCTTAGTGATTTTCTTTCTAAGAAGTCTTTGTATTTGATGGGGATTAATAGTAGTTCTATTATTTAACATATACAACATATGATTAAAATGAACATTTAGCCTGACATTTAGCATTGAATGGGATTTACAGGTACTCCTTGCTCAATCTAATTTGTTGGATCCAACATTTGTCAAATATGTATTTTTGGCAAATTCTGTGTTTGGCACTGGGGTTAAGAAACAGGAAAGACAGATTGTCTATACCCAGTATTGGCAGTATATCTCCGAGTGTAGAAGGAACAGACACTATATATATAAAACTAAAAGATAATATGAGTGTAATAGCTAATAATAATATCTAATGGCCAGTGAGCACTTTATACATGTCAGATCTTATTCTAATGAATCCACATGTGTGAACTCATTTAACTCATTTAACTCATATTAATGGCTCTCTGAGGTAGATGCTAAGGTTATTAGCATTTCACAGATGAAGATACCTGGGCACTCTTCTCAAGATCAATCAGCCTCCAAACCACAGAGTCTGAGTCCAGGCAGTTCCAAAATATATGCTCTTAACAGCTATGGAATAATGCTACAAATAAAGTACTCTTAGACAGAAATGAGGAAGTGGTTAAATTTTCCCTAAGTTTGGAAACTGCACAGAGAAAAGTTTCAGGAAGGAGATGATATTCAAGCTAGACTTTAAAGGATGAATCGAAGTTTATTTAGCAGAGATGACAGAGAAAGATTTATCTGGAAGAGGAAAGAACATGGCCAGGGTGGAAAGCTATAGAAGTGCATGCCATTTTCTGATGGCTTAAAAGTACAGGGTTTGCTTATATTTATTTTTATTTATTTTATTTTTTATATGTTTTAATTAAATCAATAATTTGCTTTTTAAAAAAGAAAATAGTACAGGGTTTGCATGTATTCAGGTCTTATAACCTGAAATGCAAACTCAAGGCTTATTGTAAAGTTTTTGCATAAAAGCCAGAGCAACGAGCACATTACAAAGTCAGGAAACCAAGGAGAGATTCATAGACAGGGGAAAATAATAATAGGATCAGAACTGTGTTTTGGAAAGTAAATTCTAACAAAAGAATTGGGAATGACAATGGAGTAAGAACGCTAGATGTAATAGACAGGCTAGGGGGATGGATACTTTCCCTTGCATTCCTCACTTAGTATAACAGAAAAATACTGTCGAACAGTGATTTAAATTGTTTTCCTTCATAGTGTAAGGAGACCAAAGGACAGTAGGTGATCCACAGCCAATATGGATTCCATCAATGACTTTATCATTCGGGACTTAGCACTTATCTGTGCTGGTGTGTGCCTTTTATCTTCATGCCTTTCTCCTGCGGTTACAGATGGCTGCTCCTTTTTCACTTTACATGTGCATTTCAGGCAGCAAGAAAGAGAAGGCTAAAGGGCGAAAGACAAGTGGCAGCTGAGTGTATCCTTATTCAACAGCTTTCCACTTACATGCCATTGGCCCCAAACTGTAACACAGTCGTGGGTTCATGCTACTCAGGTGAGGCTGGAAATTGCAGTTTTTATAGCAAGGCATATTGCCAACCCTTAATAGAATAAAGTGCTGGTAGGAAGATAATTCTGTCAAAGTGGATATTACAATTGTCTATATGAATGTTGAAGAGGGCATGGATGAGGGGCTTTGGGAAGAGAAAAAAGAAAGTGGAGACACATGTCAGAGATGAGCATCAGTAGACCTGGACCCCAATAAGATGAGGCAGGTTGGGGAAGGGGAGGAACCGAGGAAGATGCTATAAGTTCTAACTTTAGCAACTGTAGGTCCATGATAATGGCTTTAACTGAAATGGGGGAGAATAAAGTAAGATCAGTTTTCCTCTAAACCATGGCTCATTACATCACCTAAGGAGAGCATATTGGGTGGCATATAGCAGAAAACTAAGGAGAGGAAGTAATTCAGGGCAAGCAGAAAAAGTCAGAGGAGCAAACATGGGACAATGTCCTAAAGGCTTCGAGCAGCATTTCTAAAAAGCAATGGTCAACAGTGTCAACTCTTTGAAAGATTTAAGACCGCAGAGAAGACAGGTTAGCAATTAGGTCCTTATTAGCGCTCCATGAATATTGAAACAAACAAACAAACAATAAAAAAAGCAATGAATGTATTGACCTATGAACATTTTAACTTTATTGAAGGTTGATTTTATATTGTTTCAGGGACTAGTTAGATTAAGAGAAGAGATCCCGCAGAAGTCAAGACAGTTCCAAATTAGTGAAAGACAAAAATGGTATTTGGGGGATAAGAAACGTCAAGTAAACATTGGCACAACCCAGGAATCAAGTTCTGAATGAAAACATTACATTTTACAGTACTTCTTGTTTCTTAGAATCCCTCTCCATGCCCCAGATGTTTTCAAAATACCCATTCTTGTAGCTTTTGCAAAACTGTGACTGGTAGAACATCTGGGAATAACTAAAAAGGCCAAAGAAAGTCTGTTCTTCCTGAGTATGAGTAACTTGCAGTGCCCACATTTTTTGAGTCGTCCTTGCCTCTTTTCTCTTTCAGTGTCCAGGGCTTTTATGCATGCATCCGCAAGTGTACATTGAGTGGCCGTTATGCGTCTGACACTACTGCACACAGCACATTGGGTGTGGCCAGCACCAGCGTTATCAAGGACTGAGTCAGACTCGTTGTGTGCATTTTGGAGAAACACTAAACAAATACCCAGTTTTCCTATGTGAATCTACAGCCACTTAGAAGTGAGTTGGCTTTTGAATGTTAAAGACAGAGCAGCTATTGTTTTCTGAGTTTCCATGTCACACCATTGGGCATCATGTCATTGATCTCCCACATATCAAATGGCTGCATCCGTGTTGTAGGCTAAAAAAAGGAGCCATCTCCATGGATACATTCAAGGAATGAGAATACCTCAGGAAAAATACAGTAAGATCCCATTGTTAATAAATGTATATGGATAGCTTCTGCTCTCTTCCAGACTAAAAGATGGCTGTGATTAAAAATGCATCCTTTAACAGAAAAGAATATGAAAATATTTATAGTTTTCAGGGTCAGTTAGCAACTGTCTTTTCAGCTGGGCAGGAAATATCTAAAGTTTAAGTGACCATTTTCATCTTGTAAGCACACTTCATACTACTTCCTTTGTTCATCTTCCAAAACCCATAAGATTTTATAAGCTCATTCATTGTTCATAATTTGCTAAAGGCAGGGTCCTATGTTATACTATGTTATAAGGTGGCAATGATGGCATTTTAATTTTATGTCTCAACTAATATAGTATTTAATTTCCCCATAAAGAATTTGTATGATTTTCACAAACAAACTGAAAATGATAAGGATACCTATTTGAGTAAGGTTGATGGGGGTCTGGGGCAGAGAGATGGGAAGGGAGCAATTGCCTTACATATGCATTACATATAGTTCTGTGTTGCCAAATAATAAGCGCCTCAGCTGGCAATGTTGCAGTGAAATTGCTGTATCTCCTATTGATAGTTGAACTGTAAATCAATTTGTCTGTATGTTTTAAAATACCCATAGATATATTACCGTGTGGGAACTAATCTTGGGACAGAAACTAATCCAAGAAAAGAAGACATTCATTTGTAGAACGATAAAGGAGAAATTATGAGGGCTGAATAAAGCAAGGGTTGTGTGAATAGAGAAGATTTGAGATTCAGGAAGTGTTAGAAGATCAATTTGACCAAGTCAGGTGATGGAGAGGATCAATGCAGGATAACAAGTTAAGAAAAAGAGACAGCTTACAATGACCTCCAGGTTTCTGGCCTGGACAACTGTCTTGGCTCTCTCATTTAGGAATAAAGTTTTCACACACACACACACACACACACACACACTACTAGAAAGGTTATACAAGTTTTGTGTTAAGAACTGTTGCATTTGATAGGCCTCGATGACAAAATAAAGATGTTCAGTAGACAAAAATACAGGTGTGGGATTAGAAGAAGATATACAGGCAGGAAATACAGATTTGAAAGTCATAGTGGATCTTGGGAAACAGCCCCTTCCCCATCACAAAGTATTTTTATTAAATGGAATACTAGTACATAATTATGAGAGCTATGTTGCACCTTAGGAAAATTCTTGTGAGGTAATATTAAATTAAAAAATGAACATGGCAGTTTTACAGTGGCATTCTAAGGTGTGGTCATTCTTTTGTACTTCATTAGAACTTTTCCCCGTGATTTATTGAGTATATAGCCAAAAACTTGACCCTTCTGTTCTAATTAGAGTTGCCAGATAAAATAGAAGAGTGCCAGTTAAATTTGAATTTCAAACAAACAATGAATATCTTTTTACTCTAAGTATGTTTAGTATAAGCATTTTTAGTATAAATATATCTCATATAATTATTATTCATTGTTTATCTGAAATTTAAATTCAACTGGACATCCTGTTTTTTTTTTTTTTTATTTGAGAAATATGGCAATCTAATCCCAGTGTTGAAAAGGTACTTTCATTCTAATGTTTTAAAACTAATAGTGACAGAAGCCAGGAACCTAGTGTGACTACTGAACACGTGAAATGTGGCTAGTCCAAACTGAGATATGCTCCAAGTATAAAATACACACCAGTTTTTGAGACTTGCATTTAAAAAAAAAAAAAAAAAGTTAAACTATCTCATTAACAATTTGAAGACTGATTACATGTTGAATGATAACATTCTGGATAGATTGGTTTAAATAAAATATACTGAAATAAATGTCACCTGTTTCTTTTTTTTCTAAATGTAGCTACCAGGAAATTAAAATTTTGTTTGTGACACGCACTGTAGTTCTATTGGCTTGTACTGATTTTCTAGGCCTAGGGGAAATTCTGGTTTTTACCTGTTTTATCCTGCAGGAGATACTTCCAAAAAGGCAAATAAATACCACCAGAACAGTAGATTGAGTAAAAGTTGCACGAGATTTATACAAAACAAACTTAGCCAACCCAAACTGAGAAAAATGAGTGTATATCTTCATGTTGGTGGAAGGAGTTTAACTTGATAAGCTCTGTGAGGGTTCGTTCGCCCAGATCAGAGAATGCACTTTGCACAAATTAATATAAAGGGTGTGTTATGCTTTTTTGCTATTTCTCAGCAAAACACTGAAAGCGCTGATTTCTTTATGATTCCAAAGATGCATATTTCATCACAGAGTTCCATCATAACTCATTGGTTTTTAATTTTATTCAGTGGGGTGAAAGAATCTTGTATCATAGACACCTACATTTGGAAGGAGTCACAATGTATTCCCTACTAAGGTTAAGGTTGGTGTCAAAACTAATATTAACTGTTCCATCTGCCTATAACATACTTTCCACAGCGAGACCCTGGGGTCACTCCTTACTGTGTCTGGGTCTCTGCTCAAATGTCATTTCTTCAAGAAGTCCTCCCATAATAGTATTATCTAAAATAGCACACCATCATTTCCTCACTGTTATCCCACTTTATTATTTTTTTCAAAACACTGATATTCTCTTTCATTTCATTCCATCCTTTATTTTGCTGAGTATTTTAAATTGCGTGAAGTAGTGTAATTATTTTCTGTCTTCCCAACTGGCATAAAGATTCATGATGGCACAATTGTTCACTCCCATATCTTCAGAACCTAGTATAGTGCCCAGATCACAGGTAGGAGCTGTGATCCTGTGACTTTCTGATCTTTTCTAGGACAGTTATTTGTTATTGTTTCTGTGACTTAACAATTTGTTAATATCTAAAAATATACCAAGATTTTATTTGTCTCCCTCGCTTTGGAAGTCAGCAAAATGTAGCCTCTGGATTTCTGCTCATTCACTCCTCATATTGGCATCCTACACCAAGTTAGGCAAGTGACATGTGCAGGGAACACAGCAGTGACCTGCATAGCCAGAGCTCCAGCCCTCAGCAAGCTGTATTCCTAGGAACAATTTCACTCTTTGTGGTTTTGAGCTTATTTTGAACTGAAATGCCAAAAAGTTGACTTAATAACATATAAATCTGTGCTGACAAATTTGTTTGTCAATTTTTAATGGAAGCAACAAATATAGAAGCTCTTGCTTTGTGCTGTCCACTCTTCTTGGCTCCTTATGTAGACTAGTTGATTTATCCTCATTGTGCTATTATGCATCCCATTTTTCACATAAGGAAGCTGAGGCAAGAAGAGGCATGCAATCAATAAGTGACAGAACCAGGATTCCAATCCAGATCGGCGAGTTCTGGAACTTTTTAACTGCTCAGGTACATAAGGTTGATGCAGCCAACCTTGTGTATTTAATAAAATATAACTTCTGTTGACCTTCTTGTTGAAAGTTCAAGATTGTGATTTATTTCATCCTCTTTGGGCATGCAGTCGATTTGGAATGTCCTTTATCTTCATTTAGTGTAACCCAGTCTTACCCATTTTGCAAGACTCAGCTCGCTTTATAGCATTTTATAATCAGGGTCAAATCAGGAAAACGGATATGCCTCCAGGCAGTTCATAAAGAGGAATTGTTTGCATAGAGATGGAAGAGCTAAGAAGCCAAACAGAGCCTAGAGAGGCAACTCAGAGGTTAGGATAGTGGGGAACTGCTAGCATGCCTAGGTCTGCAGGGGTAGAGGGAGGAGGTGGGATTACAGGGAGATGCTGGCACTTGAGATCCAGACAAGGGTGGGAGAAAGTGGGGTTCCAATAACCCAGAAGTTGAGGCCATTCAGTGAAAGCAAGAACTACAGAAAAGCTGTCTGGTGGGAACTGGTACTAGGAGCACACACTGTAGGAAAAAGAAGTATGTGTCTTTTCTTTTTTGTGCCCTTTCTTCTTCTGCCAGTGCCTTCCATTGGCTAAGCCTACTGGAATCCACTTGGCAAAGGAGCCTGGGAAATGTATCCCAAGGATACAGAACAAAAGAGTGGTTCTACAGGCCAGCCGAGTATTGACCAGCACTCATGAGGTGTTCTCTGAATTCCGAACTCCCACGGCTCCTCCTTAGTACCTCTCCTCTTTCATGGCATGGCAGATGTTAAAATAGTGCTGGGCACACAGCAACAGACTGAAAGTGCTGATTGGTAGAACCTTCTATGTTGTGAGTACTCTTTATATAGTCAGTTCTTTAATCCTCACAAGGACCTTGTGAAGTAAGCAAAATTATTATCCTCATTTTCCAGATGGGAAAACCAAGGCACAGTAATTCCGCCAACATCCCATAGTAAGTAAGTGGCAGAACCTGGATTCAAATCCAGACTATCCAGCTCCAATATCCATTCTCGTAACAACCACTATCCTCTGCCTCTCAAGATTCCTGCCTTTCTAAGTCTCGGAGCATCTACTGCACGGTACTAAATGTAGTAGGTGTTCATTAAATACCCACTTGAAACAATGGATTTCCTGATTAACATTATGTTGTAATCAGTTAGATCCTCCAACTGATATAGCCACTTGGCTTCGTTTGTTTTTTCAAACTTTTCTCTTTCTTTTTATGTGTCAATAGTCTCATCTTCCATAGTCTGACTGGCTACTTTTATACTTTTCCAACTCCATAGATGACTGTTAACATTTTCTGGAAGGCCATATTCTTAGGGTCAGATATCCTGAGATATCTTCTTTAGATGTCTTCAATGTTACCTAGGGAAAGGTAGCTGATTACATTCTTGGGAACAGAATCAGTTTGATTCCTGGATAGTTACCTTTAATGAGGCAAATAGTCTTATAGCAGCTACATTCTATTATTGGTCTACCACTGATGATTTACTATACTTAAGAAGTTTTACATATGTGATCACCATCAATGCCCATGACAACCCTGTGAGCATTCTGATATAATTTATCAAAGCATTTATTTTGTATCCTCTTTTGTTACCTATTTTTTTCAACTATCATTATGTTGAAATCTCAATAAGAGGAAACTCAGGCTCATGTGTTACATCCAGTAAGTGGAAGAAATAAGATTTGAACTTGTATCTGTCTGGCTACAAAACTTACAAAGGTTTCAGTGAAACTCAGTACTTTACAACATGAAAACTTACAAAGATAAAGGAAATGCAGATGCTCCTTATAGTGCCTAAGGGCTGATGATGTTCCTTTAAAATGCACACACTGTACGCTGATTTCCCAAAACATTTTTCCCCGGGAAGATATGGGTGGCTCCCTTTAAATTCTTAAGAATGACCTCTAGTGATTAAAAAGAGCAAAATAAATTATCTGAAAAATGAATTTCTTTTAGTGGGCAAAGCATTAATAAAACAGATTTTAAATGTAATTGAAAATACATTAAATTAAGGAATTCATAGCCCTGTCTTGCATTCTGACATTTCCTCTATTTGGGTTTCTATGTACGACCGTGTTTTCGGGAATGTGACTTTAAATATATATATATGTTTTTTAAAAAACCCACAGTTGGCCTGTGAGCTCATTTTTATTCTGGCTCTGGCCTCAAAAACTGAGTTTGACTAGGCTCTGTATCAAAATAAAATCCAGAGAGGAATTCCTAAACTTGGACCTTTTGTCCACGCTCACTTCCTGTTGACCGAGTGACAGCCCTTCAGCTGGCCCGTGGTCAAGCTGTTTGCACAGAATAAGGAGCAGTGTTCTCAATGGCAGCAGGATTTTGCAGCTGATTAAAAGTAGCATGAGATGCAACCAAAATGCCAATTCTCTTTCCGTTTGGGGTTTGCTTGAGTCCAAAGGTCAAAAGGAAGAGAGAGCAGCTCTGTGTGTTGGTTTGTAATTCCACTCCCACTATGGCTCAGTGATACAACATATTCCGATCCTTGTCTTATCAAGGAGTTCTTCAATCTTCAATCTTTGTCCCCTAAACACTGGCTTGTGTGAACATGCTATTAGCTGGCAGGGTCCAATTTCAATATTAGTGGTTACATTCGGTTTCAAGCTCCTCACAGTTGTCTATGCTGGTTCTGAATCTGGAACTGCTGCCAATTTTCTTTGAGGGCATTTTAGTATTATTATCCCAGTGCTTATGCTATTATCTCTGAAGTGTTGTTTTCCAGCTATTTTCTCCCTCTAAAAAGACAGGGTGATTTAGCTATTTTATCAATGAAATTTGAGTGTGCAGTGTAGCTAACTCTTGACTTGTGAATTTCTTTCTTTCACTACCTCGCTGAGGAAATGCTCCGTATTTACCCTCAGAGTGTGTTCCACAGAGGAGCAGGCAGGGCATCCCTATGGGAGCTTATTACAAAAACTCAGTCTGAAGCCCCACCCTGGAGCTGATGGTCAGAATCTGCATTTTAACAAGACACCCCAAGTTTCATCTGCAAATTAAAGCTTGAAAAGCAATGCACTGGCACAGATCCGCAACTGCTAATGCATCTTCTAAGCAGTCCTGAGGGGGGCGGTTCCATTTTTTTTCCACTATTTCCAATAATAAGGATATCACTTTGCAAGACTTGTTGGACAGCTGAACTATGACTCCTTATGACTCTACACTTAGACCCTTTTTTTTTCTTTTTAGCAAACGACATAGGTCTAATGTGATCTTTCTAATATTTGAAGGTAGCTAACATGTTCATAAACCCATCTCATCCCATCCCTCCCTCCCCCTTTGTGTCTTGGTCTCTCTTTCTTTCTCTCTCTCTCTCTCTCTCCCTCCCTCCCTCTCTCTTTCATACTTTCCTATGTCTCCTCCCTTTCTCCCTCCCTCTTATCCCTTCTTATGCTAAGTAGTATTTTCTACCATCATATATATAGATAGATAGATAGATAGATATGTCTGTCTATCTATCTATCTATCTATCTATCTATCTATCTATCTATCTATCTATCTATATGTATATCTGTATCTATCATCTATATAATATAAATACCAAAAAAACTTTCTATATATATATATATATATATATATATATGGAGAGAGAGAGAGAGAGAGAGAGAGAGAGAGAGAGACATTCCAGTAGATGTATAGATAAGCATATTGTATCATATGTGTTTATTGAGAAGTACAGGGGATTTTTGAGCTGTAGAACAAAAACAGAGCTACTGATGCTAACTCTGAAATATTTAAAGGTATCCTCCTGGAGGCTACCTGGTCACCATGTCTACGAGGATCCAGTGAGTGCCATCATTGATTAACATGGTCAATTGGTGGAATAGGAAAAAAAAAAAAAAAGGAAGTAGCTACTTAAATGAGAACTATGCTAGGTAATACTAAAGTCAGCAGTATGAAAGTGCAGAATTATACTTTTCACTTCTATTAGACACACTCCTAATGAGTGGAAAACAAATCCTAGGGTAAGCACACAATGCTCATAAAAATTAAAAGTATGAAATGGTCATGAAAATACAATTGATAATATTCCTTAAGGTTTGGGGGTAGTCTAAGTGATCAACCTTTTACATAGCGTAGACACCTGAATAATGTATGTTACTATGGTTGGTATAAAAACCTGTCTGACACCATTTAAACAAGTAAAGCCCTAAAGTAGGATTTAGAGCACTCTTTTCCAATCTAGTGTAGTGACTTGACATGGGGAAATAAGTAGCAAATTAGGGATCAGTTGGCCTGAACTCAGATATTTGCAGTGAATCTGGATCTGAAATTTTGCCCAATCCAGTAAACACCACCCAGATAACTGGGAGAAAGGAGTATCACAGTTTCTATTAAAAGTCTACTCTACATTTTCCATGTTTTATATAAATCAGCTCTCCAGAAGTCCTAGGATTTTACCACCTTAACTATTGGTTCTTATTTGGCATAATGTCACTCAAAGAAATAACAGTTGATGACATTTCTGTGATTCGATATAGAATCACTGCCTGATTTAGATCTAGAACTTACTTCCACATAGAAATAAATACCAAGTATGAATCTTCCTAGAAGATTCATAGAAATAAATGCCAAGTATGAAATTTTTAGTGTCTTTCTTGTTTTGTTTTTCTTCTTCTAAATACAAAATATTTCTGAAACTTTCAATAATGTAAATTAGTTTAACAATTTTTTAAGTGGTGTATATGGTACTATGTCTCCTAAAAATGTGTACCAACCACAGTAGCACACACTAGTCAAGTACCTAAGATATATAATGGGTCAATCACTTAAATTACCCCTGCACCTCAAAGATGTTATCAATTGCATTTTCATGAGATTTTATACTTTTAATTTTCTTTAATATTTTATGCTTATTCCAGAATTTGTTTTCTAATTCAAGTATCTTTTCACATAGAGATATAAAACCATGTTTATGATAGTGGACCATACTGAAAATGACTGAGAAGTTTGGAATATTGCTGTCTAGAAAACGTTTTGGTGGTTGAAGAGTCATTTGCTCTCATATATGAGAAAATAAAAAATAGATTCTGACATTGATTTCCTATCATATTTTATGATTGACAGTGAGAGTGAAAACATGTGAGATTATGGGACTATATTGATTGATTTAAGGCAATTCCTTAGAGTATGTGTGCTCTGAGATTCTGAAGCCATATCAGGACAATAGCCTTTTTCCTACACAGAATCCAATCTTCCAAATAATGACTTTAACTGCTAGAAAGAACACAAATGTAAGTTTTGACTTATTGAGTGAAAAGGGATGGTGAGATGTTAAATTTGTAGGGAGAAATAAGGAAACAGATGACCACTAATTTGCCTATCTATGCTGTCTTATTAATTCACAAATTTTGGTGTTTTTTTTTTTAAATGGAAGAGGTCATAACAACGCATCTCATAATTTTACCTGCTTTATTTAATATAAATACCAAAAAAACTTTCTTTTATAAAGAGAACATAAACAAGATACAGGAATATATAGAGAATATATACATCCCACAGACATTTTGATTTTTGAAGTCTAAGGATTGATTCCCTAACTGTATTTTATCAAAGAATAAAATTAAAAGTTTTATATTTATTTCATGGACTAGAAGCACAACTCACAAATAACCTCGTTCTGAAATTAAGAGAGTTTGTAAGTAAATGGGATCCATAGCAGTGCTTGTAAAATTCCATTAATCTTTCATAAATGCAGATGGGCAATTATTGGAAAGGAAAAGAAACATCTAAAAGGAACTGATATACTACAGGATGGATGGAAAACTGATTTCACTTACCAACATTGTAGATAGGGTGGATGGCGTGTTTAGTTGGATAGCAATTTTTTTTCTTTTTTATCTCAATGTATGTCATTTGCTTCAGATATTTCCTTACCCTTGCTAAACTTCCCCTACCCCACACGCTCTTGTAACATGTTCTTTCATCTCAAAAATCCTCTTTTCCATAAAAATTCATTGACCGTATTATGTACTGACATCCAGTGCCTTTCCCCTCTTAGACCGTTTGTTCTGAGAAATAAATGTAAATTCTCTGTATGTTTATAAAATTTGTAACAAGTTATTGTATAGAAATTAACACAAAATAACTGACAACAGCTAAAACAGCACCTCATAAAGTTTCCAGAGCAATCAAATAACAAAAAACCAAAAAAATTCAGAATTACAAAATTTTCACCCAGATATTTTGATGTGTTAAAGTATTAACCGCAAAAAAAAACTCACAATGATAGAACTTGATGTGAACTACAAAAGGACAATTTGTAAAATTTTCATGGAAAATCTGACCCAGAAAATAATTTTAATAAAGTTACAATTAAAATATGTTGGTGCTATGTATGGAAAATTGATAAAGGAAATAACTTGGCTAAATGAAGTTAATATTGGAAAATACTATAGGAACACTCTTTAATGATCTGATCTAAACAATTGTATCCATAACCCTGAAGTAAAAATTTCCTGTTGGTCAAAAAAATGGTGTCTAAATGGTGGGCTCAAAATGCTCCTTACTCTCAAGATCTTAATGGCTCATTCTTCCTCAGGATACTTACATTTTTGCAAAATTTAAAGTTTAGATTTTGAGAATTTAATGAGTTAAAAATGTCACATCCCCCTGAGGGAAGGAGGCTGAGTATTTTGTGGCCAGTACCCAGGGAATGGTGGTCCGTTCTCGTGCTACTCAAATTGTAGTCAATCTTCATTTTAACAAGATCCTTAGATGGTGTGTACACACATTAAAATTTGAGAAGCCCTATTCCATTCTAATGCTGCATAAGACAGACTTCAACCAAGAGCTTTACCTGGGTTGTTTGCATTTCAGTTTGTTTAAAATACAGACTGCATGGTGATATCCCCCACACCTTTATTCTTATAAAAAGGGATATACCTTTTGTCCCTCATTTGTTTTATTTTCCATTTCATGTGTGAGGAGCCATAAACAATATGATTTGAAAAGAAAATGTTACTCTCTGTTTTGGAGCCGAATTTTGTATCTAGGGTATTTATAGAATAAGAGACACAATGTTCCACATGTCCTTGGTTGTGGCTTCTGATGTTTTCATTGCTAATAAGTGCCCTTCCCTTGGTGTTTGAGCATCTCAAGTGTTCTTGCTGAGGCAGCAAGGAAAACACAATTCTGTGCTTGTGCAGGATGTCATCCTGGTAATATGATGCTAACCTTCCATCTCTCTCGGCATTGATCAAATCTGGACACAAACTTGAGGAGCAAAAAGAAAACTTGGACAAATAGAGTCTGAACTACACTTGGCTAGCTCAGTTGGGGATCATTGTAAACTAACTGCCTTTAGTCACATAGCAATTCACTAGTATTTTCCCTCTTTTCCCATTACTTGTACATTCTTCTAGAAGCCTGGTCAATGAACTATTTTGGTCTCCCCTCTGTTTACTCTGTTCCTTGGAATAACAGAAAGAGTGCCATTGAGTCTTAGGAGGCCTGAATTAGTACCTTGCCTGCTAAGATGGCAGGCTTTCCATTAATGTGTGTTTTTTCCCTCCGTCTCACTATTAATAATTAGATAGAGGACTTAGAAGTACCGTTTAACTCTTCTGATTTTCATTTTCCTAATCTACAAAATGAGAATTAGACTGAAAGACCATATATATATATATATATATATATATATATATATATATATATATATATATATATATATGGAACTATGTGTGTGTGTGTGTGTGTGTGTGTATACATATATGGAATTATATATATAGTTCCATGAATCTACTATTATTCATGGTGC
Organism: Rhinolophus hipposideros; assembly: GCF_964194185.1. NCBI lineage: Eukaryota > Metazoa > Chordata > Mammalia > Chiroptera > Rhinolophidae > Rhinolophus > Rhinolophus hipposideros. Next base: position 47,964,223 of record NC_138060.1, read on the forward strand.
TTTTCAGGTTATGTCCTGAGATAAGATTCCCTTGGAATACCAGAATTCAACAGAGATGCCTTAGGTGCCATTCTGAGTCCAGGGAAGCTGAGTCAATGGGGGTCCATACTCTCTGCTTCCCAACGTGGGGGCCCCTGGATCTATTGTACATCATACAGTTCTTCATAAAATGTTGATTAAGAAAAATTTTCAAGCTCTTAAGAAATAAGTGTGAGACCTGATTCTCTAAGCGATAAAAAATATAATTGATACTGCAAAGAAAATAAAAATCACTCTAACAGGAAGCAAAAGCACATGTATGTGTGTGGCCTTATGTATGTGTATGGCCTTGTGTAGTGACAAAAAGGAGGGAAGCATGGCTCCGAACATTCTTTTGCGGGAATTAAGCCAATGGATAACCTATACAAATTTACTTTCTGATTTTTTAGATTTTTATTTAGATTTTATTTTGAAAATTTCTACCTCAAAGGCTTCTAATAATTACCTTTCTCTCAGGTGCCTTTTTTCTTATTTTGCATTTTTGAATGGTTACCTTTTGTGTTAGTCAATCATGAAGTCATCACAAACCAGAAACATTTGGGCCCAAATGGTCAGATTAGATATACTTATGCCAGTTTCACTTTAATGCCATTATTTTTCACTACTATTATCTATTAAATACTACTTTTGGACTTTATACTTTAGAAATTGAGAAGATCTGTTTCTAATCTATTCATTCTGCCAGGCATTAAACACTACGATACAAAAACTAAGCAAGTATTTACCAAGTGTTTCTTGATCAACATTATGGGTCATTCCTAAGTCACTCCTAAATGTGCTATATTTCCATGTTCATGTTATTGACAGAAATGTGCATGCAAGAATAATTAAATGGCGTGACTCAAATCCAGAAAAGACACCAGGCTGATAACCTTGGAAGTTCATGAGTTCATTTCCCCATGTATTCTACTATGTTATGTTCTATCCTCCCATAATATCTATCACCTGCCACCTGTTGTTGCAGTAAATGTTTCCAAAAGACATAGTTTTCCTTCTTTTCAGAAGTCTGGGAGCAAATGTTATATTCAAGCAACATCCTGAGCAAGTCTTTCCCACCGAGCACATTCTAACTTGAAACTCCGTCAGTTATCCTTGAACAAGAAATCTGAAGTTTCTGCCAACAGAAAGGCAAGGCTGGCTGGATATCGGTGCCTCTAAAAGTAGGCAACTTAGAAGTGGTTTTCTTCTCACCCCTGTTTTGGTTGAGTGAAACAAGAACACAAGTCTTCCTCACTCTTTTAAGAAATATCTTATTTTGTAATTACATACAAATTTATACTCTGTAATGGGGAAAAAAACTAAAAAAATTATCTTTTTTATAGATTTATCATAGGCGGAGGCAATCCCTATCTGAGACATGGTCTTTTTCTACATTCTCTGTACCTTCAGTTAGCATTGAGAGATTTAAGATGCCCGATGTTAGATGTATAGATTTTGTTGGAGTTAGTTTAACCTCTTGGATCATGAAGATATGTAGCACTACAAATTTAGAAGAGTTTATTTCAAATCTGCGAGATGGTGACAAATGAATTCCACTTTCAACAAGCCTTGATTGTCCATCAACCTTCAAATATGCTTCCACAGCTTTCAGCAGCACAGCTGACATTATTATGCACTTACATTGTATGTCATCGTACAAACTTGGTGAGGAATTATAACTGTAACACATATTAATTACTTAGAAGTTTTTTGATGACAGGGATTATTTATTAAATGGAAGTATTTGAGGGAAAGAAAGCCCAGCTCAAATTGAGAAAATAAAAATCCAGTCAACATTATGATATATGTTGGCAGCTGCTGTTATGCAAACCACCAAACTAAATATCAAACTAAATATTTTATTCCCATGAATGAAACTGACTACAAGTAATGAAGCAATTTAGCACATAACATACAAGATCATTTACCTAGTGGTTCTCTATTAAGGATATTCCATTGTCAGACAAAGGGCTTCCTATGATTGTGCTAACGTTCCCTAGGGGTTTTCGGAGCAATTCTGAATTAAAGCAATAGCAAACATTCTCTTCACCTAGCAAAGATATATCTGTGTTAGTGATGGTGATGATTATACATGATAAAGAGACAAAGATTGTACAAATGTCATTAGGTGATTTGTTTTAATCTTTTTTTAAAAAAATTATTGGGGTGACAATTGTTAATGAAATTACATAATTTCAGGTGTACAATTCTGTATTACATCATCTATAAATCCCATTGTGTGTTCACCACCCAAAGTCAGTTCTCCTTCTATCACCATATATTTGATCCCCCTTACCCTAATCTCCCTCCCCCCACCCCCCCCTTGACAATTTGTGTGAAATGGTAAATGCAGCATTCTGTAATCTCATGTGCTGAATTATAAGACCACTTCCAGTAAGTTTTTCTTGACAAGCCACTGTTAAAATTCCTTGACCTTTGTTAAATAGCAGTGAATTTTTATCTCTAGCAACTTTATTTTTCCCTTTCCAAAAGCAATTCTCCTAATTAACTTTCTCCACTTTCCTGAGATCTGTGAAGAATTAGGATAACAGAGTTTCCTCAAATCTGGAGTCCTCAGAACTGGAGTCTGGCAAAACCTAGTCTATATCCCTGTCCCTTTCACAGACTTTCCCTTGACACTCGAGTCATAAAGAATTTGTAAGACACATAAAACAGATGTCTGTCTAATAAGGCATTTAAATATGAGATCAATGGTTGATGCCATTGCTCTCTTTTTATTGCTATAAACAGTAGTAGAATTGTAACTGATCATGAGGTATTCAGTACGGTGAATTTGGACCACATGACTCATCTCATGGGCTTATTGAAAATTCAACCAAGGATTCCATTAGTTGCTTCCCTCTTTCTAGTAAAGTGATCTACTTCTGGTCTACCTGTAGTCTATTGACTTGACGTGTCAACAACATTTGATTACATACATTTGAGAATGAGCAACAAATAATTGTTCTAATAGTTTCTAAAATGTACTAACCTTATTTCTCTTTAATTCTCATCTTCACAGAATCTTCATAGAATTAGCTAGACATATGTAGTCCTCCGAAGAAATGACCTCTGATCCCCTTGAAAGTTAGCATAGTAGGCAGTCTCAGATTTCTTTCTGATTTGTACTACTTTCCCACATAGAGAATATCTGAGAAAAGCAATGCCAAGATCTCTTGGTAGGCCTGCATGCTCCTCCACGAATTACACAATAGGAGCCAAGCAGTCATTTATGGTATTTCAGTAACTGGAAGCTTGGCATTTAAGTGAAAGAAGTTGTGTGTGTGTGTGTGTGTGTGTGTGTGTGTGTGTGTGTGTGTTTCAGTAATGAAGTGCTGTATGCTAGATCAGCATATTTTACTTTTTTCAGACTTACAAAAACAAGCAAACAAACAAACAAAAACAAAATGCGTCCAAGATTACCGAATGATTATTAAGATTGCTCCCTTCCCTTCGTCATAGATTGACCACGTGTTGCACTGATTCGGTTGTAGTTGTGTGTTCTGTTCTGATAGTTACTGATTTGTAACATATGCTATCATAACTGTGCCACCATCTCTGTCATATTTCACCACCATAACCTTGCAAGGGCTTAGGAAGTCTTGGAGACGTGTCACAAGAGCTTACCAACCTCATATGTTAGCTGTGCTGCACAGCCGAGCTGCTGAAATGAGCTGCAAATTTCAAGCAGCATATTGAATGTGTGATTTATTTGTTTGCTGGGCAGGTCAATTAATTATTTCACTGGGATGGCACCCTAAATTGTAAATAGAAAGAGAGAGAAAATGAACTGTCACTTTCTGTGCCTGTCTCTCTTACCATTTAGGATGACAAAAGCACTTTCTTCCTGAATGCAGGTGATAGCATGAAATATGAAGATTGGAACCGTTTAATGTTGGTCAGTGTGCCTCAGAGGTACAATTTGAAATGACTTTAAAGATAGTGCACTAATATTTTTACAACCTTTAAGTTCTTGAAAGAGTATTTGTCTTTGCTATTTCACGCTTCTATAACAAAATAATAATAATAATAATAATAATAATAATAAATAATAATAATAATAATAATAAATTAAATTAAAAAATAAAAAATAAAACCCTGGGCAGTGTGACTTAAACAAGAAACATTTATTTCTCATACTTATGGAGGCTGGGATGCCTAAGATCAGAGTGCCAGCAAATTTGAAGTTTGGTGAGAACCCTCTTCCTGGCTTGCAGAAGGCTTTCTTCTGGTTGTATCTGTATTTACATGGGGGAACAGAGCTACCTAGCTAGGCTCTATTCTCTTTGTCTTGTAAGAACACTAACCCCCACTATCGGGGCTCCATTTTCATGATCTCGTCTAGACTTAATTATCTCCAAAATGCCCTCCTTCCTGGTGCCATCCCATTGGGGATTAGGGTTTTGGCATATGAATTTTGGGGGGACCAAAACATGCAGTCCATTACACTATCATAAGGCAAGGGAAAGAAAAATAATAATTCTTATTTCATATTAGCTGTGATATGTGCTTCCCTGCTTGGAAACACAAGGAATGATGACTTTCCCAAATTTCCAAATTAATTTTCCCGAAAAGATTTGTGTTGGTTATTGTATTAATAATTTTTAAAAGATATATATGTTACCAGAGCTTTTGTTGAGGGAAAATGGGAACAGAGGTAAGGAAGATAAAACTGACATATGGGGGACAGCGACTAAAAGACTGTTTTTCTAGTACAAAGATGAAGCTTCTAGATCATTCACCACTGATTTGCTACCCTTATAACCTTCACAAATAATTTCTTTTTCCCAATTTGAAAATATATTTACATTGGCAAAATGGACCACTGGCATGTTTTTATTAGTTCAAGTGGAATTTCAAATGGTTTGTCAGGGCCCTAACTTTGGCCCCAAGTTTTCTTTACTAGGTGAAATACTAATTTATTTTACTTGGAAATCAGAAGTATTTTAATAGAAGGACATTCTGGCTTCCAAAATCTGCCCCATTGGCAACAGCAGTTTGAAGTCAGTATATGCTAGTGAATACCCTGAACTCCTAAGAAGTTACCAAAATACCTTCAACTAAATTGCTTGGATGGAAGTTATTTCAAGAAACTTCTGTGCCCTCTTCCCAAGAACCACTCTGGAGCTCTCTTGAAAATAAATTCTGCCTCTGATAATATGAGTTTGAATATTTTCCATTTCATCTCCACAACATGAATCATGGCTGAGTATTAATACAGGGTGTGGGCAAGTATTTCAAGTCTTCTCTTTGGTTTGTATGTGTGCATATCTCCAAGTTTTTATAAAATTTGGAAATCAGGGGGCAGAGAATTCCATACTTAAGAAAATAGACTGTACCCATCATGTTAATTCACTCTATGTGCTCGGGCCTAAAAGTAATGCACAATCCATATTTTTGGGTAGTTTATCATGTATCGTAGGAAAGCACTATCGACTTACACTGGGTTTTACTTGAGGAACATGAATAAAAATAAATGTGGATGCATAGAAAATCAGTCAAATACTGGAGCATTTATGTTGCAGTCACGTACATAAACACATTTGTAAATGGTCCGCTCTGTACAATTTATGTACCCTGGATTTCCCACAAAGACTGGAGGTGACTTACAAAAGCATACACTTTACAATGAATATAATAAACTAGAACTAGAAATAGAAAACCAGAGCATTGACAGGAAGTGGGAGGAAATATATACTGTTATTGAACGCTAAGCTTCCTGGTAACCCAAACAAAAAGAGACACAAATAAGGAACATTGTTATCCTTATTATAACTGAGGAAGTTCCTCAGGAGAGGCCAAAATTTTTCCTGGCAGAAAATTCTGAAAGAAATGTTCTTAATTTATTTAAATAAGAGTTGCTTGGAAGCCAGTGAGTTTGAATTTGGTGCTGAAAAATGGTACCGTGGGTAGATTTATGTTTCAAAATTACAGACTGTGGATTTTTTTTCAGTATTCCTTGTATATAGGTCAGACTGTTATAAAGAGAAGATACTAAGCAGCAATTGGTTCCCTTTGGTCAACTTTGACTTTGTGGTCAGTAAAGGCACATTTGTCTGCAAAGGAGCACAGTGTACAGCCAACCTGGAATGACATCCGGGTGTCAATCCGGCTGTGTGTTCTTGGTCAAGTTCCATGACCTCTATGACCTTCCAGGTTATTTTTTTCAACTCTAAAAGAAGAACGTTCAATTTCACGGTTATTGAGATTACATGAGAAAATATATCTAAAATATCTGAGATCATCGCAGTACTGCCTCTAACATTGATGTTAAGATGGAAAAAGTATTTTTCTCATTTTTGATGCTCACTTTCCCACTGGCCACTAATTTGAATATGCATAACGGAGGAATGAGATGCACAAAGGAATGAATGTAATCACAGAAATTACATTTGAAGTTTGGACCTCTGATTCATGGAACTCCATTTGGCAGCCAATACCATAGTTATTTAGGATTTGCAGGAAATGAGTTATGATGGATATGGGTTAACAAAGCTGAGGACCTACCCTTTTGGAAACAAAACATACTATTGTTTCAAAAAAATAAAGGTAACTATTTGTAATGAAACTATTTCTCAAATTGGACTGTACCCTTTCTTGCTTTTTGAAGGTGAATCTACCAAATACAGATTACCTTTTGTAGCAATTTAGGGTTATTAGACTTTATTCTGTTTGAATACAGTGCTAACTCTAGGGTACTTTGTGTCCTTGTAATCTTAGTCCACACAAGGAGCCCCAGCCTCAAGTGAATTTGGAATTTGCACTATTTCATTTACCAGCTTTATGGCCTCTTGAATCCCTTCTAATTTATTGTATCCAACCTGCTCAGGATTTGAAAATCAGATAACCAAGCTCATTTTAACTGTGAGTAAAATAAGGGTACATAGAATCTGGTCATCTAGGTATCAAGTGCCTAAGTTTTTATACATGAACTCTCTGCCTTGTCTTTAATTCGTTGGAGTTCCTTTTGAGTTAATTGCTGGTTTTCACTGTGTTCTGAAGAGGTGAAGTGTCGCTCTGTTTTCTCCAAGAGGTATTGCAAACTGTGAAGACATTGGGAGAATCCTACATGCACAAAGTGCAAAGTCATTAAAATGCTTAAATATTCAATTATGTTCATTATCAGAGAATCACAGCTCTTTTCTCTAAGTTTCCTTTGGAATTATTCACAAGAGGTCACTGATTATTCCTTGAAGAGTATAAGTGGAGGAAACGTTCGTCTTCTCTTTAGGTTTGGTCCAAGATTTAGCAACACTTATCATTCCAACATTCTTCTATATGTCTCACCTAAATGCATCTTAGTAATAGTCTGTCCTTTTTCTTTGTGTTTCATTCAGTGAAAATGGAAAAAAAAAAAACTTCAAAAAAAAAAAAACTACCCAGAACCAATATTAAAAATATAAAAATAAAAAAGTAAAAAATAAATAAATAAATAAATAAATAAATAAATAAAATTTACAAAAATCTAGAGTGCTTTAAATTAATTATTAAATATCTTTAAATTTTAGTTTTCATTTCAACTAAAGTGCACTTCAATCTTTCTTTGTCCATAGGTTATACGTCCTAAAACATTGTAAAGGGGATTTTTTTATTTCCTATATATTCCTTGAAGTCAAAGTGATTGAGACAGGATTAAGTGGTTCCCACATGACAAATTGGAAGGAGGACATTCCCTGATATATATGATAGCAGAATTCCCTCTTTCTAATTTGGTTCTGTGTCATCTTGATTGAAATTTTCCATTAGGCAGTTAATTTACTTCATTTGACTCTACTCTATAAGACTCTGTACCCTGCACAGCGTTTGTTCCTTAACAATCAATAGTTTCACATAATCTTTCTGTTCTGTTTGTAACATATTGAGTAGTATCTCGAATGCTTCTACAAGTTCTCCTACTAGCTAATGTGTACTGTGCTCTGGATCTGTGCTGAGCTCTGGAATCAAGGCTTTACATGCATGATCTCAGGATAGCCCCATTATAACTCTCCTGCATTGGGAAGTTATAACCCCCACTTTACAGATGAGAAAACCAAGGCCAGAGATATTAAACTACTTCCCTCAGTTAGCTAGCAGACCTGTGACCCAGAATTGTACCCAGACAGTGTAGATTTACCTCCCTCCTCTCAGTACACTGAGTGATACCTTTGACATATTGCCATGGGTCTGGGTTGATGGCTGGTGTCACAGATCTTCTATCTACTCCCATAATATTTATTTGAGAAGGAGTAGAGATGCATCTTTGGGCTCATCTCTATTTGACATAGGGATCAATTTCTTCACAGTTTTGTAAGTTTCTCAGCAGTGTTTTCTACTCTGCCAAATTGTGTTGTTATTCACATGCAAATGGTAGCAACTAATCTTCACTCAATTGCCTGTTTGCACATGATTTCAGAGAGCTGGGCAGAAAACCATAACCATAGTATGGCTCCCAGGAACATGAATGTGCATACCAAGTTTTTTCTCTGTGTCACCTATAAAGGCTTTAGGTGGGTGGACCTACATTTCACAATGGTAAGCACCAGATGAATATAAAATAGGGCTTTCAGTACCATCTATATATGAAAAACTCCCCCAAATGTATTCCAAGCTCATCTTTCTTCCCAGAAGTGCAGCCTCATACCCAAATATCTGTCACTTATTCTGACAAGTAGGTGGTATTCTTTGCCCAAAATCAAGAGTTAACATTCCTGATTTTTAAATGGCAAGAGAGGTGACAGTTTTCACCCTGTTAACTGCTCTGTTCTCTCTAATAAGTATGGAGCCATTTCTAGGTTGGCTGACAGTTGCAAAGTTTGAATAATTCTTCCTTTCTCTTATTTTACCATCCCCCAGGGGCATTTATGTCAAAGACTAGCTTCTTTTCTTTATCTTTGCTGAAAAGATCAGAGACTCTCTTAAGTAATCTGTAAAATACTGTTCACCCTTCTTGGTAAATGTGAATTTTAATAGTCCATAAGCATATTAGAAGCAATACAAATATTTTTAAATGATTTTAAGTTTAAGAGAAATGATCAAGCATCAGTACGCTGCATGTGCGAAACAGTCCTCTGGATAGTGTCCCCTTTTTGAAAGAGGGAGGGTTTCCTGGATGTGGGCTGAGTAGAGTGCCTGCTACATAGGGGGAGGGGAATAAACAGCTTAGAAACCATGTTTCTCCTTGAACTCTGGGAAACATGTCTTGTAAATTCTGGATTAGGGGTTAATGTTCCTATCAGAAGATAAACCCAAATCCTGCCTCAACTTCTGGGCAAAGATTTACATTCTCTGAACTCAGTTTGAAGTAAAACAGAAAAGAAAAATATGAAGCAAGAAAAAATGGCTAACACAACCATAATCCTTGAACAGTTCAGATTGTCTTTTGGAAAAAAAAAAGGTTTTGAAAAAAAATTACACATGATATGACAATTTATATTTACTAAATAAATAAAGGGACCCATAATCATTTAGGTCATTTTCTAACTTGTCACGAAAAATGTTACAATGCTTTACTTAAGATGTGTTCTCTATTCTGATTTATAAAGAAACTGTGAGATTCAATAGTCAGCATTTTTTCAGACTCTTCTCTATTTTCTAGAATGGTAGTAACACTCTTTTAAAATAGAAAATATACATAATTATTGGGACAATAAAGGGACTGGATCGATATCAAATAACTTTTATTATAAGATGTCAAATTACTGTTCATCACCCTGTTGATGATATTTAATAGTTTATTGTGATGACCATTATGGAAAGAGTGAATGTTTTTAAAAGTAATATTACTTTTTATAATGCTAAGAGAATTATCAGGCAAATTGCCATTGCTGCCTTAACATAGTATACTAAGGAGGAGGTGAAAAATCAAGGAAATAGTGTTTTCCACTGTAACCTTAGTATTCCAACCAGATTATGAAAGAGAGGAGGATAAAGATTATCAATTCAGTATTATTTTTGCCAGAGCTTAATATCACATAAAGAAATATTTAAGTAATGGAGAGAAAGGGAAACCACAGAAAGTAGGGAGCAATAAGATCATGGAGACATTTATTAAATCATTTAAATTTTTAAAGTTTTATTTCACTCATGAAATCTAGTTAGTCCATGTTCTCTTGAAAAATCTTACAAATTTGGGCTTTTAGCAGGTAAGCTACAACCAAAAACTCCCTGGAATAGTTTTCATTTCCTAAAATCTTTTCCTTAGAAACATTTGGATATAGCAGAAAGATCACTAAATTGAGAGTCTAAACACCTTAGTTGATTGTAGCAGTAATTATAAGAAACACCTTAGTTGAGTAATTGTATTACCTCAGTTGTGCCCCTTGAACATCAATTTTTTACCTGTAAAACAAAGAGGTTAGGCTAAGTTTTCATAATTTTTTTTACAAGATTTACAGTGTTCCCCAATTACCAGAAATCCCACTGAAGATAATATTCTTAGATTAGGAAAAATGTGGGAGGAATACTGTGTGTGTCTCTGTGTGTGTGTGTGTGTGTGTGTGTGTGTGTTATGTGGGTATGTTTAATGTATCATGACAAGACAATGGCCAATTATCAGTGATTGACATATATTTTCTATAAAGGGCCAGGTAGTAAATATTTCAGTTTTGTGGTCCATACCGATGGGTGTGGTTGTATGCCAATAAAATTTTATTTATAGAACAAGCAGTGGGTGGCATTTGGCCCATGGCTCTAGTTTCCTGACCCCTAATTATACATACTGGTGAAGGTGTGTTAACTGCTACAACTATTTGGGTGGGCAATTTTGAGGCCAAATCAAAAGACTTTATGAAACTGCTTTACCTTTGACGCTACTATCTCACTTCTAGTAATTTATGCTAAGGAAATATTTGGACACATCTATAAAGTTGTAGCTACAGGGGCATCTTTTGTAACATTTTTTATCATTGCAGCAAAGAGGCAACAAACAAAAAGCCTTTCAAATGAGAAACAAATTATATGTACATGATAATTTATTCATACGAGATACTACATATCCAATAAAAAGATACCATATGTCTGTATGTGCCGGTACAGTATAATATCATTAATACTTTTTTAATTGAAAAAGAAAGAACCTATAAAACATTAAGTATACTATGATACTGGATTTGATGATTATCTCTAGATATTGAGACTGGAAGTAATTTTATTTTCTTAATACTCTATGATTTTTTTTGTTTTGCGTATAGTGTATTGCTTTCATAACCAGTATAAAAAACAGCAAAGGTATTTCAATTTGGAAAAAAAAATGCAGTACTAAGAAGATTACTCAATTGTGATGGAGCAGATACTTTCGATAAAATATTAAAATATTATAAAATATTGTATATCCCTGTAAATACTCTTATACTGTTAATTTAGGTTTTACAAAGGGGATTCAAACTCTCAGTGCCTCAAAGAAGGAGGCATTTCAGCTATGATTTGACGAGGTCCACCCCCATGCAAACTGTCTTATAAAGGTGAAGCTTTCTGTATATAACATTATAATAGATGCTCCTCTCAGCTTGTCTGAAACAACAAAAAGTCTTCCTGTCTCTCTGTGTCATTGTGGTCACTGCCAACCACAGCATTCTTTGGTCTTTCTCAAAGAAGGATGTATTTCACAAGTTTGCTATCCAAGATTGTAAAATAGGTTATAGATTGAGTTCGTCAGGAACACAAAGAAAGCTGGGAAGGCTGTCCATACTCCCAGAACTGTGGCCTGCCCGCGTTTGACCATTTAAACTATAGAATGAAATTCTCAATATGAACTCTCTTTTCAGTCTGCCCCAGAATGTCAGTTTTCCTAAGGAAAACATTGTTTAATGGTTAGCAGGTTAGCAACAAATTCTACCAGAATAAAACGCACTGACAAAAAACACTAATGACTTTTTAAAAAGGCTTTATTTAGTGCTGAGTATGTTGCTGGCATCATATATATATATATATATATATATATATATATATATATATACACACACACACATATATTCATACATAATGAATATATACATATATATATACATATATATATATATATATATGTATATATATATATATTCATTTAATCTCATGACAATCCTAGAACATAGGTATTCTTATTCATGATCACTCATTTTACAGAAGAAGGGAATGAGGAGTCACAGAGAGGGGTAGTACACGGCCAAAGTATGCACTGCTAGTATGTGGCAGAGTTAGGATTCAAACCCAGGTAGCTTGTGATCTAATCATTTCACTCTACTGCCTCAGTACACTTGCTATATGGCCTCCACGATATTTGACACTAATTTATGAGATAAGTGGGGGTAGAAAAAGGTAAAGAAGTAGTACATATCGCTTCTCGGCCTTTTGGCTAAGATCAAGTGTAGAAGTAGTACATAAAACAAGACATCCTGTATAACTTCTCATGTACGTCTGAAACAAATAAACAAACAACCTGATGGGCTTACCTTAAAAGAAATTGAAATGTCGTTCTCGGTCAGGAATTAAAAAGTGGTTTTTCAAAGACTTGAACTAAAATTTTGACAAAATATAAAAGTATGTCTGGCCTAGTTGTGCAATGGTTATGCCTCCCACATGGACGTTATTGTGCTAGTCTGGGGAGACAGGTAATGCTTTGTGTAGGTGACAGGAAATGAATGTTTCTTTCTCCGGAGTGGACTCTCTCTGCCATGGAATCGAAGGTGTCATAGGCAACTTTGACACCCCATTTCTACCTGAATCAGAGATAATTGGTAATAGCAAGTTCATGATTTCTGAAGTTACTGCCTCTGTACATCTTAGAAAATATCTTAAAATAACAGTAAATCATACTCTGTTTAGATATCAACACCTTATTAAGTTTTATTTTTATTAGTGTCCCACCCAGTTTAAATTTTGCATAGTATTTACCCTACTTCATCCTAAATGCCATTCAGAAAGTCATTCAAGAATTGTTGGTGACAATTTTCATTACAGTGTTGATCGATACAGTGTAGGTAATAATGTACTTCTCATTTTCGTCAAGATCCTAAGCAGTTTGTCGACCATTCCTCATCCTTCAATTACTTGCCACAGCAATTAGAAAATAAAACCACCTCTCATTATTATAAATCCCATTGTTAAAGTAAGAAGACAATATAGAACTGTCTAAACCTTGATAGGTATTATATATACATGCACATTTTTTCATTATTTGCCGAGGTATTTTTTTTTTTTTAGTTCAAGTGTTTCAGTGGCTACAATCTCAAGACACAAAATGATCAAGTCAAAAACAGAAATAAAAACTATTAGGTATTTTTGAAAACCACTTACCATTTCTTTGAGTCCAAAGTCTTTCAGAGAGCAGTTTATATCTGGTCCCATTTCATTCATAGTTGCCGGATAATCCTGTTTGTGGATTGAAATTTTCTTAAGAAATCCAGTCATAAAAATTTAATGAAGGATAATTCTGGGGGGTTCTTACAAATTCCTTGGAAGCTTCATAAGAAAAAAACAAAAGTAGATCAAATCAGAAAACAAACCAGACTTCTATAAATTCATTCTCAACTGTCTTATGTCGGCTTCCAAAGTAGCCATCTAGTAGTATTCGAGCTACAGGTCACCCAGGGTAGGTAACCTCTAGCCCATCCTCAGCACTTAATTCTCCATTTTGTAACCACTCCCCAAAGAGGAAGAAAGCCTCTCAGTTTGCCAGGCAAGCTCTTTACACAATGTTTCTAACAGCAAGAACACAGAAAAGATAATAGCCAAACTCTAGAATATAAAACATTTGTTGAGATGGAGAATCTTGGCCAATAGGTGTGGTTGTTTTCTTAACAAGCCTAACTCTTACACATAAAAGCTACAGAAAGAGAATGGAAATCACTTCATATTTGAGCAAGTCTTTCTACTGAATTACAAATTGCCCAATGAGTTATTAGGAGAACAAGAACTATACATGGAACACAATTCTTTTTTTTCTTTTCAGTTATTTATGTATGTTTCCTATAACTTACCATCCCCACCCCCACGCCACCCTCATACCTGTGTCCTCTGTATGACTTGCTTTTCCTCCCTTTCCTTTTATGTTTCCCTCCTTGTATTTTCCTACTTCTTCTTTTTCTGCTGCCAATATTTGCATCTTCTTAGTAGCTCTCAGTTACATCTGGAATTTGCTTGGTGGCAGCCACAATAATTAGGGATAAAGAGTAGATCAGCCATTGGTTTGGAGAAGAAGATGAGCTAGATTCAAAGACTGATTTTAATCCTCTATTCCTGCTTGCTTTGGATTCAGAGAAAAATCAAGGAAAAATTTCATTGGATTGAATCTTACAAATATTAACCAGGAAAAACCATTTCAAGTAAGCAGGAATGTATGAGAATGGTTAGCAAGCCTGGCAGTTGTCCTAGGCTACAGAAGGAATAAAAAAATCTAACATATGATTCTTGGCCTTCTAGTGGTAAATCTTGTTTCTAGTTTTACCTGACCCAACAACCAAGTTCTGTGACACACACCAATCACCGAAGAGAGAGAGAGAGAGAGAGAGAGAGAGAGAGAGAGAGAGAGAGAGAGAGAGAGAGAGATATTACATCCTGCTCTCTTGTCCTATTGCTTCTTCTATGCTTTTCTTTGCTGTATCTTATTTATTGGCACACACACATACAAATATAGCAACAAAGCATGAAATAAAGGCAATGAGCCCTGGTGCTATCAGTCCCTGTCCCCTAAATATTAACTGTGCCCCCACTGCTTCCAAGTAAAATCAAAACATCGACACTTCCAGTTAACGTTCTCAACTATTTGGTCTCATGCACCCTTCCCAAGTGTATGTTCCATTGGTGCTCTATTAGTCAGGAGAGCATAGGCTTTGTAGCCCCTATTTAAACCCCTTAATCTCAGTGAAATTAGGTGTAGGAAACATTTATTTCTCACCAATACAGTCTGATGTGCATCAGCAGACACTTTCTTCTACCTGTGAAGTCAGTGACTGAAGTTTCCTCCACTTTGCAATGTTTCATTTCATAGGGTTGCCAGATTAAGCAATAAGATATATAATGTAAATTTTAATTTTAGGTCTTTTTTTGGTATAAATATGTCCCATGCAATATTTGACACATAGTTATACTAAAACTATATATGTATATATATATATACATATATATATATATATACATATATATATATAATCTGAAGTTTGATATGTTAGAAAAAAATTAGTATAATTATAGTATAATTTTTAAATATACAAATAATACACTAGTACAATAATTTAGCATATAGTGTATATAGCATGTTTATATAGTAATATAATTAGTACTAGTATTTAGAAGATAATATTGTAGAAAAAAACATAATAATTTTGTGTAATAATAAATTTTAGTATAAACGTATCCCATGTACTATTAGAGACATGCTTACGTTAAAAAGTTTGCTATTTACCTGAAATATGAGTTTAAATGTGTTTTATCTGGCAACCTTACATATTTCAGCAAGTGTCTTCCAAGGTGACAGCAGCCAGGAGAAAAAATAAATGGAGTGCATCACTGACACTTTTCTTCTTTGTCCTGGAAGCATCACATATCATTTCTGCTCACAGTCTGTGGGCAGAACTGGTCACATGGCATTAATTTTTTTGCAATGGAGACTGGGACTTGAGGACAGCTCATTGATAATGGGTAACCAGTAAGATCTCTGTTTCATCTGCCTTGTGACACTTGTATATCTGTAAAAGGAAGACAGAAATTCCATAGCAGTAGAGAGATCTGGAAGTACTATGGGCATTTAAAGGAATGAACACTCTTTTCTATCTGGAGTGCCGTGTTGGAGCAGAAATCGAAACTGAGCCTTGGAGGGGAGGTAGAGAGAAAGTAAAAGTGTTTCAAGGACAAACAGCATGAACATTACCCTGGAGGTAAGAAAACCAGAGCACAGAGCAGAGGAAGTTGACATCATTCTGCTGATCTCATTTCAATTGGTATATAGATCTCTCAAGATTTATCCGTCGTCTCTATTCTTACCTTATGAAGAAGAGGATTTAATTTAAATTGATACATGATATTTTACGAGGATGATTGGAAAAATCTGGACGAAGGAGGGTTGTAGATTATAGATATATTTGGCAAGAGAGTGATGACGTATCACAAATAAAATTAGATAGTAAATCCCTAAATTATATGAGTTGGCTTATGTTTCCAGCTATAAGAATATGGGGAGATCTTGTCAGATTAAGAAATCTGAAGTTTCTGGAAGTTTTGGATAGATGCTTTAAAAATCATGAAGATACAAATATGATAGAGAAAATAATCAGGCTCAGTTGTGTTTAAGTTTTTATCTTGTATATTTGTTGTGAATTCAGTAATTCTTAAGTGGTGAGTTTTCTTTGCAGGGAATGTGTCTGATTCTTAACGAATCATGAGAGGGATAATATGGGACATGTGGGAAGAGAAAGACATTTTTTAATTGGCCAAAAATTTAACAAATAATCTGACAATTTAAATATGAAGACATAAATTATTTTCTGGAAACATTTAATGTATCAATAGAAAATAAAGGAAATTCTTATAGACATCTTGAAAGATGTACGTATCACTGTAAAAATACACTCCTTGCTCCTCGAAAAGGAAGGCAGAAAGCTTTAGTTCCCATTTAGTATTAAAGACTAAGTACCTTCTGATCAGAAAGTTAGTGTGCTTTAATGAGACATATCTGCAATATCTACCCCCCACCATTGTTCAAGCCCATAAATGCTTAAGAAACTGAAACACTACATGACAAATGGTGTTCTAGCCTTGGTTGACAGATTTTAGATGTGAGTATATTTCAGGGGCTAATTGATGGCATTTTGAATATCAGAGTCTAAAATGAAAATCTTGCAGTACGCCAGATTTTTGGAAGTGAAAGGAATGTTTACTCTTGCTAGGGTTGGTGGACAAGTCTGATCAGAACATCATGAAAAAAATGTATTTCTGTATTCGAGACTATGTTTTCTCAATGTTTCACATTCCTGCCATTTTTGAAAGCTGAGTTATGACTCCAAAATCTCAAAAATTTTGCTGTAAGATCTAAATTTCTACATTCACCTTTTCTGACTAGGTGTTCATCGTCGGGGCATGCATTAAAAGAAGAAAAGAAAAGACACACGTCTTTAATTAAAACAATCTTTGTACTCTAGAATCGTCCCTGCAGCATGACTCTGAAAATGGCCTGGTCTTTTTACCTGACTTTTGCAGTCCCTGAAGTGTGCAGAAGAAGCAGTCTATTTAAAGTCCTCTTTAAAGTACATTAAGAATAAAGTTAGTTGATATTAAATACAACAATTGTCACCTCTAAACAAAAAACTGAATAGGAGTAGTGTTATTTAATGGTTTTTCTTTTATTTAATTAAAATGTACTGGGGTGACAACAGTTAGTAAAATTACAAAGGCTTCAAGTGTACAATTCTGTAATACATTATCTATATATCACATTACGTATTCACCACCCAGAGTCAGTTCTCCTTCCATCACCATATGTTTGACCCTAATAACCCTCATCTACCACCCCTCTCCCCCTTTACCCTCTGGTAACCACTAATCTATTGTCTGTGTGCATGAGTTTTTATTTCTGTATTTGTCTTGTGCCTTTGTCGCTTTTAATTTTATATCCCACATATCAGTGAAGTCATATGGTTCTCAACGTTTTCTGTCTGATTTATTTTGCTTAGCATAATAATCTCAAGATCCATCCATGTTGTCACAAATGGCACTATTTCATCTTATCTTACGGTAGAGTAATATTCCATTCTGTGTATAAATATAATATGTCTTCTTTATCCAATCATCTACTGAAGGATACATTAGTTGTTTTCATGTGTTGGCCACTGTAAATAAAGCTGCAATGAACATAGGAACACATATATCTTTACAGATAAATGTTTTCAGATTTTTGGGATATATACCCAGGAGAGGGATTTCTGGGTCATATGCTAATTCTAGTCTTAATTTTTGAGGAACCTCCACACTGCCTTCCATAGCGGCTGCACCAGTCTGCATTCCCACCAACAGTGTATGAGGGTTCCTTTTTCTCCACAGCCTCTCCAAAATAAACGGAAACTATAGGGCATAGGTTTGCAAGCAGAAGTTTATTGGGGAGTACTCTTGGGATTAACAACAGTAGGGAGTGAAGGAAGCAGGGACAGGCAGATAGAGAAGTTGGGCTGTCACAACAACACCTCACCAAAACCTTGAACCTATGGGAAATTCTAGAGCTGAAAAGGCTCTTCCAGATTGTCTCATTTTGGGCAGAGGGGACCCGGCTTTTATACACCCCTTCACCTTGAGGAGTCCTTGAAAGCAAGCTGCTGCTCTGGGGGCAGGAGGTGTGATCTTGGGCCAGGCTGAGGGTACTGCCTTGAGAGAGTGACTCATCTGGCACCTGACAGTCACCAACACTATCCACACCTGGGGGAATGAGCCGGCAATCCCAAAGTGGGCATCTAGTGACCTGCCACTACAGCCATCATTTGCATACATATAATACAAATTTTCATTTGTCACCAGTGTTTTCATTCACTTTAATGTAGATCTTGCAGACTTAGATTTAGGACAATGTAAAACAAGTATTATTGTCTTGTAACACAAAATTATTATTTTCTTATAATAACAAAATTAATTGGCTAATTCAGTGAACAAATAACATTTCCCCCAGGCACTTGCTTTCTTATAGGTGAAAGATTCACCACGGGAATTTTGATGTTTGAGCTTGTTATCCTGTCACAGTGTAGATACAGTCCCTGAGTTTGTGAGTTAGTAATGTTTGAATATTTTATAGTTATTATAACCTTTTCCGAAGCATAGTTCACTATGAACTTTGAGTTTTCATTCCCATGATATAAATAGTATCATAAGAAAAAAAAAGGGGATTTTAAATGTACCTGTAATTATGCCATGCTAAGATATCAACTGTATTTATTTGTTTCTAATTGCCTTATTATCCTTCCTAATATGCAAATTTATTTTACATACATGTATTTATGCTATGCATGTATTTATCTTTCTATTTTTCTTTAACTTTACATCATGAATATTTTCATGTAGCTACTAATTTTCACATTTATAATTTTCATAGAAACACAAGATCCCAACGAGTTGCTGTACTATGCATTGCTTAATGATGCTCTTATTGTTTGGCTTCTAGCTTATTTTCAGGTTTTCCCTATGAAATCATACTATAAATTGCAAATATATGAAATCAGCAAATCAATTCAATTCAGTAAACTAGCATTAGATGCTGGTTTGCATGAGATTAAAGGGCAGAAATAACAATGATAATAATCTGTAGTTCAAAAGTACTCATGAATGAAAATGCATCACAGTCATTTAAATAAGTAGCCTCATGATAAAATATAGCCAGGGACACTGTGGAGTAGAGAGAGGAGTGATTATTTCTAACTGTGTGAGAGGGAAACAGTCATGGAGGAGGAGGATTTTAAGGCAGGTTTTGTAGGACGAGTAAAACTTATACAAGGTAAAAAGATAATTAGAGCATTTTGAGCCAAAAAAAAAAAAAAAAAAAAGAGAGAGAAGAAGAAGAAAAGAAAAAAGTAACAGCAAGAAAAGGGGATGTAAACCCAATTGAAAAATGGACAGAGGACCTGAAGAGACATTTCTCCAAAGAGGATATACAAATGGCAAATAGACATATGAAAAAATGCTCAACATCGCTAATCATCAGAGAAATGCAAATGAAAACCACAATGAGATATCACCTCACCCCAGTCAGAATGGCTTTCATCAACAAAACAAATAGTAACAAGTGTTGGAGAGGCTGTGGAGAAAAAGGAACTCTCATACACTGTTGGTGGGAATGCAGACTGGTGCAGCCGCTATGGAAGGCAGTGTGGAGGTTCCTCAAGAAATTACGAATAGAATTACCATATGACCCAGCAATCGCTCTCCTGGGTATCTACCCCAAAAATATAAAAGCATTTCTCTATAGAGACACGTGTACGCCAATGTTCATTGCAGCTTTGTTTACGGTGGCCAAGACATGGAAACAACCAAAATGTCCTTCGATAGATGAATGGATAAAGAAGTTGTGGTACATATACACAATGGAATACTATTCCGCGTTAAGGAAAGATGATATAGGAACATTTGTGACAACATGGATGGATCTCGAGAGAATAATGCTAAGTGAAACAAGTCAGACAGAAAAAGCAGAGAACCCTATGATTTCACTGATATGTGGTATATAAACCAAAAAGAACAAGACAAACAAATGAGAAACAAAAACTCATAGACACAGACAATAATTTAGTGGTTACCAGAGGGTAAGGGGGTGGGGGGTGGGTGATGAGGGTAAAGGGGATCAAATATATGGTGATGGAAGGAGAACTGACTCTGGGTGGTGATCACACAATGGGACTTATAGACGATGTAACACAGAATTGTACACCTGAAATCTATGTAAATTCACTAACAATTGTCACCCCAATAAAATTAATTAAAAAAAAAAAAGATAAACAAAGAAAAGGGGATGTAAAAGTTATTTACAGATATAAGTAATGGTGAGTCAGTTGGTGTGGTGGCTTATAGGGGATAAAGAGGTGATGGAAAAATGATTCAGAGTCATATGTCAGAAACTTGGCCTCCAAGTTAAAGAATTTGGATTTATCTGTAGGTAAAAAAAACAAATAAACAAAAAACACTTTTGAGCATAATGTGGTAATTGGATGAGTACTTCAGAAGAAAATAACTGGCATTAACATGAAGTAGGTTTGGGTTGGAGAGAGAGACAGGAGACTCTCATCCCAGGTAGAAAGATATTGTACTAGTCTGAGAAAAATTTATGAATGTATTCTTTCATATTTTTTTGTTCTTTCATTCATTCATTTCTAATTCATGAATATATAATCATCGAGCAGGGTATTAGACCTGGGGCTATTGGAAAAAAGATCAAGATCTATTTAAAATCATTCATTTATCCAAAATATATGAACTGAGAGCCTGTTTTGTGCAAAATGGGCAAATCAGAGCTGAACTAATCTTAGTCCTTGATCTTAAATTCTGTCTAGTTGTGAACAGGGCATAGCATTTGGTGATTACAGGCTACTGCTTTAGCAATATGAATCGAAAGCTAAAGTTCTTTACCAAGGGATATTCCACAAAGGAGATTAGACTGACACTCTAAATAACTCTTCACCCCAACTCTTGAACAATCTGTGGATCAGCTCTATTCTGTTATGTTTTCTCCTCTATCTATAAACTGAGAAGGAATATCTAAACTTGGAAATCCAAACTGAAACGAGACTACATATAAGCCAAGTCCTTTGGCTACTGGGGAATCAGGAGGAATTAGAACATCTTGAAATAGTTTATGTTTATTTACTGAGTATATTGGACATTTCCACTTCTATGAAAAAATCAAGGGCTTTGAGATGCCTGTATTTTATCACTGTGATTCCTAGCCTAGGGAGGGATTTGATCCTTCTCCATTCTCCCCACCCTTCTGTGAGTTGCCCACAACCTTATTCTCATTCAGGCATACCCCAGGATACCAGGCTGTTGTTACTGTATGACTTGGATTTCATACCTTTGGATCACCCACTGCTCTAAAGAAAAATGCTTTATTTCAAAGGACAAGATATATTTTTCAAAACTTTTTTCAAAACTAATATAATAGAAGTAATTAAATCTTATACAGTACCTATTACAGCTAAATCAAGTGCTTGATATGAGAGATAAAACCAAATTACATTTGAAATATCTCGTTTGTGAAAACATATTTAGATATGAAGACATGTTGAAAATGATTAGGTATATTAGAGATTTCAAAATTTGCTTTTGAGGATTCTGCTGCAATCAGTCGTCTGTCAGCTTCCATAAACTTAAATAAAGAAAGACCTTATGACCAGGATAAAAATCTTCTGCTTTCAGAGGACAAAATTGTATTTCACGACCATTTTTTAATCAATGACTGTGACTTGATGGTTTGAGGCAGAAGTTAACAATCTTTCAGTGGGTATGATTAGCTCCCTATGCCCCTGGGGGGAGAGGGGTGTAGGAAAGAGAGTGAATTGTACTAGGCAAGGTGTTTAGAGAGGACACTGTCAATGCTCCGACTGGATTGGGTCCCCTTGTCTCCCTTTCATCTGTCGTCACCCCTTCCCCAAACTTGGGTGTGCTTGTATCCAGCTGCTAGTATCTGTGACTCTTCTACCTGGGGAGGCCCTCGGGCCACTCGTGCTGCTTTGCCTGTAGGTGCAAGAGCCAAAACTGCCTGGACTTTTAAGATCCTCCTTCTTCCCCACCAGTTGCTTGTACACAATGACTTCTGCTACCTGAATGTGAAGGCCCAGCTCCCTGGCTTGGGCTGGGACAATTCGGAGGTATGACTTACACATTCAAATTCTTCTGTGGGGTTAGGGTAAAGCTACCCTTCATGAAACTCTGTCTGAAATCATATCCTTGCCTGATTTCTTCTCCTCTGTCTGCTTCTATCACCCCAAGATGGTTTTGTTCTGAAAGCGCTTCCTTAACAAATGGCTTTCATATAAATACTTGTTCTAGAATATACTTCTAGGGAAGCTGGGGACCATGCTTCTTTGTAAAGTATCTCTTCCTGTAATCCACCTTTTAGAGATATATTCTGGGTTAATAAATCTTCTGAGCTGTACAGAAAACCTGAGAAGGATGAGTATAATGAAATAAAACCTCTCCTGACAACCTAAAATCACATATAGATCCAGTAACTTGGATTCAGAGTAACAGCAAAACCGGTCTCCCCAGGTAGATGCTGCTTGTTAAGGTACCCAAGGAACTGTGCCCGCTTCTGTCAACCTTGTCCTTTCTATTGCCCAACAACGATTACAATCCCAAAATGTAAGATGAGCTGCTGAAACCAAGCTCTGGCTGGAGGTCTAGTTCCTATAAGCAAGAGGCTTAGATGCTGTAGGTCCAAAACTAAAAGAGGAGATGTAGCAGAAGGTATGCTGGGAACTGATGATTTTAGTGTATTTGATTGGTTTAGAGACCCTGATGAACAGCAAAGGGTAGAAGATCCGACCTCCACCCAGAACATTCTCACCAACTGTCGAACACTGGGATTGTCCAGCTATAGCCCAGTTACAGATCTAATTGGGATTTTTAACCCAGGGTTTAAAGAATAATGGTGAGCAAAGGGAAATCCATTAACACTACTTATAAATGCAAAATCTGAGAAATTTTATTGTTATTTTGTATAAGAAGGAAAAAAAATGTAACCTACAAAACCCATCCCATGCGGCCAAAATGAAAAGAATACCCGGAAGACAATAGGAAGAGTGGACCCCTGAACACTATTTATAACAGGAACCCCCCCCAAAAAAAATTTAGAAGACTACTTGTCATACTTAATCTGATTTAAGAAGACATTGCCTTAGGTAAACAGGAAAAGAAAGCCATGAAATAGATTAAGCTGAGATGAAGGGACAACAGGATGAATTTAAAAGAGGACAGGATGTGAGGCCAAGGCAACAAGCTGGGATGAAATAGGAGCTCAGTGAGATAAAGGAGGAGCACAAGGAGGCAAGAATAACAATTTCAAAATGCAAATCACATTAGAGTTGACCCCTCTGCATATGCATAGCCCATGAAGGCACATAGAAGAACAGTAGAAAGTGATATTAGATGAAATGAAAGGTTTACATGACAAGTGAAAGAGATACAAACTAAGAATTGTAAGTGTTCCAGGAGGAAACTAGATTACTTGGAACAGAAATAACTATTAAAGACACCATTGAAGAACCCTTCCCAAATCCAGGAGGATCAGAGCAAAAAGATGGGAACTAGAAATGGAGGTTATAGAAGTTTGCTCTGATCCAGGTAAAACTATTTAAAGGAGAATGAGACACATATCCTGATAATATTTTTAAATTATAAAGAAAAAGACTGACACACATCCAAGAAGAAAAATACAGGCCCATAATATTATTCTCGTCCCAAAGTTGTAAAGGTTGAGGAATTTAGAGACGTTGTCACTTTATTTATTTAACAAATATTAAATTTCTACTTTGTGTCAAGCACTATATTAGATACTGAAAATACAACAGAGTAAATTTGTATAGACTGAAATCATCTGTATACAGAATTAAAAATAATTGATCATCACATCACGATTACATGCAAAGACTTATGTGAAGGTATAATTATCCAAATTATTTATATGTTGGCCTCTACCCCGGGAGTTTCTGATTCAGTAGGTCTGGGTAGGTCCCAAGAATTTGCATTTTTAAGACATTCCAAGCTGATGCTGACAGAGCCGCTCTAGGAACAATACAATGAGAAGCACTGATTTATATCAACTGGAGTTTGGGGAGGAAAAATAACAGAAATGCTCAACTGCACTGGAATGATTACATAGCTGTAGCCACTGAAACCTTTTTGAAGATTGTTTAATGCTGTAGAAAACTCCCAATATTGAACAGACAAGTAAGCATACAAGACTATATGTAGCATGTTCTTTATATAAATAGATACAGTTAGACAACAGAGAGGTAGATGTGAAATAAACAGACTATCAGAAATTTCAAAAATAGTTCATAGTGATTATCTCTAGGCCGTATCCTTGATAGTTAATTTTTGTTTTCATTTTTATAACTTTCTGTAGTTTTCTAAATGAACATGCATTAATTTTATATTGGGACACAGGAAAATAATTTCCCTCAAAGATCTGGTTCAAATGTTGTCTCCTTGGTGAAGGTCCTACAGCCCTGCATACCATTAAGCCAAATGCCATCTGTGAATTCTTCTGTCATCGCACCATGGAAGCATTTATCACATTTTATATTACTCATTAAAAATTGACTATGCACATTAATATTTTAAAGGCTCTGAAAGTGTCAATGTTAAAAAAAATTACCTTTGCAAGTCACGGAATGTCTTGCACCCATTAGGCACTTTGTAAAAAGTTTGTTGAGTTGAGTTCTTAGGGAATGAGAAGTTCAAGTACATGTAAATAAAATATACTAATGATCTTTGTGAGGAAATTGTCTGTTTAGGTTCACCACTTTGAAAATTATTAATTTCCCCTTCAAAGTACTCATTTCATATTATTTATTCCAGCATTTTCCAAATTTATTTGTCCACCAAACAGTGCAGAACATCTATTACTGTTCTAAAGAATAAGTAATCCACATAGTGGCATAAGCCAGTCTTTGACATTTATTAAATGAATGAATGAAATCAATGACTCAATGAACCATTGGCTAATATATGTTAAACACTTATTAATGATTTTCCAAGTGGTGAACCCAAACCAACAAATTCCTTTCAAAGGCCATTAGCATTTTTATGTACTTAAACTTCTTATTCCCTTAGTACTCAACTCAAGAAACTTTATAAAGCACCTAATGGGTGCAAGACACTCTGTGACTTGCAAAGGTATTTTATTTCACATGGTCAGATCTTAGCCCAGTATTATTTCACTGTTTATCCCAGCCTTCAGAAATAGTTTAACCGCTTTTCAAAGATGACTGTGTATCTCCATGATCATTAGTTAAATGTATCCAAAAGTGAGAATTCATTCAGTATGGGTAGAAAATGACAATGCAAGAGTCCAAGCACCCTCTCATAGAAACGTACAAATACCAGATGGAGTGTTTTGCTTTTTGAAAGTTGGTGACACTGTATTTCCAGAAAAATATTGTATGCCAAAAATCAGAGCCCATCTGGAATTTTATAATTAATTATTTTCTCTGCCTAAGAATCTTTTTTCTACTATAATGATTACATTCCATTCCAATACTCCTTAAGATCATGGGATTTCTTATGACCCTTTATGTTTTGCAACTAGATGAGCTATATAAAAATATGCAAAAATGTTCCAAATACTTGGTTAATTTATCAATGAAAATACTATGGAATGTACTCATATGTAAACAGTAAGTTTCCCAACACACATACATACATACATCGCCAAAGATGAAAACTGGAACAATGTGCCAGGCACTGTTATAAGGGACTGCCATATATTAAAAGTCTCTGAAATAAGGAAAATTGTTAATAAAATTTAAATTTGTTATTTTCATGTGAGGATTACAAAATGCT
Source organism: Rhinolophus hipposideros (assembly GCF_964194185.1). Lineage (NCBI taxonomy): Eukaryota > Metazoa > Chordata > Mammalia > Chiroptera > Rhinolophidae > Rhinolophus > Rhinolophus hipposideros. The sequence goes on from NC_138060.1 coordinate 47,990,224, forward strand.
TTTGCCTGACACTACATATGTAGCAAGTACTCCAAAATAATTTGTTCAGAAACATAATATAATTAAAAGATGTCATGATTTGGAAGGAGAAGGAGAATGTAGGAGTGACTGAAATTAAAGGTGATATTTTACTATATGAACTATGATTTTTTTTAATGTATTAATGTGTATAAACACTTCCCCCATAATGAGATGATGAAAACCAAATATTTTAATATGAAATGCTATGTTTAAAAGAATCAGAACACTTTAACAACCTAACTATCTTTCTTTAATGAACAATAAAAATGAAACGTAGCCCCATTAGGTTTAAAGTAAAGAAAGATCAAATAAATGCAGTGAACTAAAAGAGAATAGAGTGGCTATTCTACAATGAGTAGACATGGCTGTCTACTCATTGTGGGTGAACACTGGTCTTAATAATTTCAAATTAACACAAGCAACACTGTGATTTATTGGTGGGTCACACCTTTTTGTAAATTATAAAGTGAATAAAGGTATGTTTTTTAATTAAAAAACATTTGAGGTATTCACTGACAAAAAAATAATAACATTGCTTATTATATTTTATAGGTATACTGTTTAACAATGTGCCAGGCACTGTTATAAGAGACTGACATATATTAATTCATTTAATTTTTCACAACAGCCCTATGAATTGTAATGGGTACTATGATTAGCTCCATTTTCCAATGAGGAAATGGAGATAGAGAGATTAATAACTAGGATTTGACACCAAACCTTCTGGTGGAGGTCACGTGCTTAACCAAGCCACTTGGCTGCTTGTTTCTCAAACAGTGGTATATATTTGGGCAAGAAGTTGAAATCCACATTATGCATTCCTATTAGACTGACCCAGTGCATGGGAAAGATGTGAAACCTGTGCAAATTTCCATTTCATCTTAAACATGATTCAGTTATTCTATCTCAATTCAGTTATTCAGTTATTCTATCTCAATTTTCAGACCTAGAAGCTTTAAAATATCAAACATCCAACTTTTAGATTAATGTTTGCTTATTTGCATCAGGCAAGAAATGAAAGTAAATGTGGCTAGATGTTCACTAGGGCAAACTAAAGCAATCACAACCGAACTAAAGAAGATAACAGCCCCTGATTAGTGACAACCAACTATTTTCACACAGGCCCATTGCTTCCCAATCTTCTGATTATCAAGGAGATGCTGTAAATCTGATTATTATCTGAAATTTGTCAAATTTGAAAATATGCTTCAATAAATTAAATGAATTCAAAAACCATAAAAACAGTACACCCCCAAGAGACCACATCTCTGGGCTGGCTTTACTATGTGGACCACAGGTCCATAAGGAAGGAGCCATGATGTTGATATGGAGTCACTTGTGTAAACTGATGACTTGTTACCTCTGGGGGCGGTTCAAGAATCACCTGAACCACTTACTCTCCACCTTCCCATACAACTAAGTAACTATTTGTTTTACCTTCGATCCACCCTATACTACTTGGTAGAAGATTGCTTTAGGTACAGATCTCAAACTATATGGTTAGACCTCTTGAGAATCTACATCCAGTTTTTAATTGCATATAAGGAGGTCTGCCGTTTATCTCTTTCTCCATAGATTTTTTTCTTTATGTACATATCCCAGTTCAGCACCATCCTCCTCTAACCCATGCTCATCCATCACGAGCACTGGCCTCCTTTGAACAAAACCCCAAATCAATTTTTAGGCAAAATTATCATATGTTACAAATATGGTTTCTTAGGGGGAAATCACTCTTTCGATACTAACAACTTACCTATTAGTTTCATTTGTGTTTTGGGCTTAAAGATGTGACTTAAAGAACTGAAGGATAGAGATATGTCTGGAAGTAAAGCCTGGGGGGGGGGGGAGAGAAACAAAGAAATAAAGTCAAGGGGTTTACAAGGTTGTTGATTTCACAGTTTGATCCAAGAGAGAGTGTACAGGATTAGGTTTCCTGTGATCTGACCTTTGAGGTGATTAGCAGATAAATCTCTAGAAAAGCAGGGCATTGTAGACCACTGCCTTTTTCAATCTGTAATCCCTCCTTGGTCCCATTTCTAAGAGCCTTCCTGGAAAGAAACCACAGGTCTACAGGAAAGAATGCTCTCATTTCATACATCTGAGCCAGGATCATTCCATCATTTCTATTAGTTTGAATGATGTACCGGAGGAAATACACATATCAATTGATAAACACCCTCCTAAAATGCTCAGAGATGACTGAATTCATAATTGCTATTATTTATATATTATATATAGTATATATTATTTTATAAATAATTGCTATTATTTATATATATATTTTATATATATATATATATATATATATATATATATCACAGAAACCCCACTATATGACTTCAGATTGGAAAGGTTTTATACTACAATGAGATACTACAATCAGATTTATACTGCAATGACATCATATTTATATCACAATGAGATAATTTATACTACAATGAGATAATTTCAGCTCTCTGAGACTAGGTTATCTCATATGCAAAATGGGAGTAATGATACTTATATAAAATTGTACTATTTCAATGAGATAGACTATGGAAATAAGTTTAATAAATTGCGCAGCATAGAGTATGTAGCTTTTATTTTTCTTATTATTTTAATTTTGATAAGTATATTTTGGACACTGGAACATTTTCGCTACCTCAAACCAGGAGGTTTAAACTACCTTGCAGGTACTTGCCAGGGCAATAGTTAGAATGTTCCCCTGCAGCCCTGGTTTATTTTTTAGGATGGAAGTCATCCTGATGTAATTGTTGTGTCAGCTTAGGCAGGTCAGCTTCTGGAAAGATAATGCAATTACTTTGGGTTTCGATACAAGTCAACTATATCATTTCCAAGAAAAGAATAACTTTAAAAAAAACAATCTCAAAATATGTGGTTTTCCTGAAACCCTCACTGATTTGCTTCCTAGAAGAGGAAGCTTTGAACAACAGGAGTTTTCTTTAGCCTTATTTTATTTTTTTCCGTCATGAGGACAGAAACCAAGCTTCCTATTCATGGGCAGAAGAAAGAGACATAAATGAAGAAGAGAGGCATTTATCCTCCCCTCACCGGCAGTTTGGGGAAGGAAACTTAAATTATGCTTCCAAACATTTATTTACCTTGTAGGTGGTATTTGTTAAATGGCTAAAGGACCTTAGGGTACAGAGAAAAGAGAGCTCTCAGCAGCTTATAGAAAATGAGTTATTAATGTGGTATTTCGGTGTCAGAGACTTTAAAAAAATCTGGCTTGTGCCACTGTGAATTTTTGTGTGTTTGAAAACATTTCCAAGGTCAAGTTCTAAGAGCAGGACTTGAAAACAGTAATTTTGCTACCTTTGCAATTATCCCGTTTTACTATGGAGTTCTGGCATTCTCTGAACTGCCCTTCTTTGTGAACACCATTGGTCTTGGTGCTTTTTGTCCCTTCAGGATGAGCCATCAGCTCACTTATGTTGTTTTCTTTTGCTGAGCAATATTGTTCCTCGGCACTTTTGTGAAGTCACAATAAACTAGGCAAGCATCCAGCAGGCCCTTGACACAAAGTTATTTATTGATCTAAAAACAGCACGGTGCTAACCTCACCTTAAAACCCTCTAGCATAAAACTCCAGATCCTCAAATACAGCCAAAGCATTGACACCAAAACACCTGACATCCATGTTTTCAGTGCACATTGTACATATTTAGAAAAGAGAATCCTGCCTTATTCGAATAATAATTACTATCTTTTTAGTTATGGTGACTTTTACATCCAACATCTTCCAGGTCTCACTAGAAGTTAAATATTTTGACTTGCTGTGCCCAAAAGTGCACAAACAGATGGGGTCATTGTTGCAATTTTAGGGTTTATGTTGCAAATTATAAGACTCTGAGCCCCTTAAATTGTATAAATGAAAGGACATTTTTAAAAGAAGAGAAGTGAGAAAGTGTTTGTCAAAGAGAGCTGTGTGGGTTATAATGCCTACAGTTACCTATGTGACTGGGTAAAACCAGAGGTTTTTAATCTGCTATGAATGTACTCATTCATTCATTCATTCATTCATTCATTTATTCACTCATTCATTCTTCAGTGGCTAGTATGAGCCAGAACATGTATCAAGTCCTTGTGATTTGTCCAGTTATGAACCAAACCATCATGTTCTCTATTATTTTGGCACTTACAGTGGGTTGGAATACAATACAATCATAAGCAAAGTAATCCCAGATTGTGCCAGTGCAATGAAAGACTTGAAGAGCATGTGGTGATAAAAGCTGATGGAAGTGATGGAAAATCCAGCTTCTCTACAGTCTTGGAGATGAGCATTCTAGTCAAAGGGAACAGCCCCAAGGTGCAGTGGCCCCAAGGTCACACGGCCAGAGTCTACATGAAGGAGCAGAGGAGAGCATGAGATTTGCATGAGATTTGACGTAAAAAATTGTTCAGAAGTTCTACATGATGCGTGGTTGGGTCTTGTTATCTGTCCTGTATTATTTGCCCTCCCCCTCCTGTTTGGTCCGTGTTAAGTTCTTGAACTCACCCTGTGGGGACAGAGTCCCAGAGAGCAGTTCCAGGTTCTTGGCCTCATGTGGAAAGGTGCTGGGTTGCGTAGTAGATGGCCATCAGCTGTAACTAGTTGGTCATCAGCTGTTTCCGGTTAGCCATTGGCTATTGGTATAACTGCTGTGGCTGAGCTAGCAAGCGTGGATTGCAGTTAGCAAGGGGTTGGTTGGTTGCAGAGAAGAAGACGGCGGATGGATCATGTGGCTGCTGCTTCCTGTGTCTCCAACCCAGCCGCCAGCAAGAATATAGAGGTTTGACTCCCCTATCTATGGCTCTGTGGGTGTTCCTTTTTGGTCTCACCATATCCTGTGCTCTGGTGTGGGGAGCAGAAGCTGAGATCCTGCATGACATATCCATCACTTACCTGCCCCTAAATCTTTGCTCAAACTGGAGTACATTTTTTCCCCTCATCTCTAAATGTTATCATTATGCTCAGCAAAAAAAAAAAAAAAAAAAAAAATAGAGGCTAAAAGGCACATAACTGTGTGATTTCGTTTGTTAAGATTCTAAAGTGGGGAAAATTCATCAATAATGACAGAAAGCAGATCACTGGTTGCCGGGGCCTAGAAGTTGTGGGGAACAGTGACAATAAAGGGACATGTAAGAGCTCTGTGGGTGACAAAAGTATTTCATATCTTTATTGTTATGGTGGTTAAACAGGTGAAAATATTTGTCAAAGTTCATCAAACTGAACGTTGAAATGGGTACTTATCATATGTAAATTATACTTCAATAAACTTCATTGAAACATAAAATAGGGAAAAAAGGCAAAGGCACATTTCAAAACCTCAAATTCATCTTCTCCATGGTCTCTATTCTAGTCAGAGGTTTTTCCATCCTCATGCTTTGTGTATAGATTGCTGCACTTGTGATAAGCGTACCACATAGCCTTTCATAAACATCATATTGTTATATGGCTGTTTCTCCATTGGACTTGCATACCCCCTTAGGAGAGAATCTGTCCCATTTGTCTTCCCCACACCTCCACCCCCACCCCATAGCACCTACCTCAGAACTCTTTAAAAGACCTCTCTGAGCATTTGTTAAATCAATAGCACTACTTTTCTATTTACATCCTGCCTGGTTCCCCAAAAAGGATGAACAGGAAACAGAATTGATTTCCATGGGTTGATGAATGGAGGTACTGTTCTGGGCACTAGAGCCCACAGGCTGGCTCCATGTGTAAAAATTGGGGGCAGAATGGGTTTTTGACCTACCTGCTTCACGCCTGTACTCACTTATTGACTTGATGAAATACTTGTGATGGTTCCTATATCCCATAGGTAAATGCTATACAGACCCTCTACATTACCCTTCTTAATGGCCCATTATTTCTCTGTAGAATCAGTGTTGAGAAGCCACGAAGAGGTGGAGACAACAGTGTAATGAGAAGGTAGATATTATGTCCCATTATTACATCGAGTGAAGGAAATTCGAAGGAGGATAGTGGTCTATTGCGTTACCACCACACTTGGATTGTTATGGGGGAAGCTCTGTAAATCAACTCCTGTGCTTCTTCTAGAGAAGCCATTTCTGTCCTTCCCTCATGCCCTTTCCCTATGCAATTTTTCATGTTCTGAACTGGCTGATTACCTGGGATATTAGCTTTTCAGAATACGACACATAGAAGTTTACCAATTCCTTCCAAATCACAACACTTTAAAATTGTGACTCCAAATTATTCCTGTAAAAGTAGCTGATCTTTATGATTCCTAGGGGATTTCTTATTTTAATCTGAAAACTTCAAAAATGGTTCAGTTTTGTGGAAATGATTGGAGAATGTCTGCTCTTAGCAGTTTTTGTGTTCAAGGGCAAATCAACCTCTGTGCTTGCTAACTCCAATTTTTCAAGGGTTGTGAGACTTTAATTTGATTCTTTATTCAATGTGCATAAAACATGCACTGGAATTTGCATAATACATTTATTGTGTAATCACTCTTCACATTGGTTACCTGCTTCCTCAAATGGACATTACATTTTTAAGGAGATATATTAGTGTAGGGCCAATTTGAACTGTGTAACTAAACAGAATTAGGCATATCTCTGAAGGACAAATATAAAAGAGAGAGAGAGAGAAGGAGGCCATGCACTTCTTCTGAAATTGTATATTATGTAAAATAGCCCCAATCCAAACATACTCGTTTCGCAAATCTAAGCAGGGGGAGCATTGCTGTCTTTTAAAGATTTATTATGTGGAGAAGGAATTACACCTGTCTGCCTTGTCTGTTAGAATGTACTTAAGTCACATGGATTAAATCATGGTGCCACAATTCAGAACAGTCTGAGAAGGTGAGGGAGTTGGAGAGAGAGGATTCCTTAGGCACTAGGCCAGGTGCTTTAAAGGCATTTACATTCATTCAATGCCCAGAGCCAACATATAATTAAGGTATATTATTATTACCCTTGATTGTGGTTGAGTATTCTATGTCTTTGGACTCATTGCTATCAAACAGAGGAGCTAGGATTGGAACCCAGACTGTATGATGCCAATATCTTTGTCCTTCAGCTACACCAACCGGTTTTCTATTAAATACACTTCTCTAGTGTGAGCTGCTGTGGGAGACTGTGTATTCCCTAAGCATTGCCCCGGTGGAGCCTGCACAAGCGTTTGGCAAAGGGACTGTAGGGAGATCTTAAGACTGGGTAACAGTTGGATGAAAGGGCATTTAAGATCCCAGATTTCTCTGTAATGTTATGAGTATAGTAGACATCATCCTGACCCGATATATGGTCTGTTGCGGTCCAGAGTGTCTCAATCTTCACTCTGCCTACAAACACCTGGACATCTTGTCAAAGCATAGAGCCTGATTCAGTAGATCCGGGGTGGGCCTGAGATACTGCATTTCTAACAAACTCCCAAGTGATGCCATTACTGCTGGTCCACAGACCACACATACAGTACCAAAGTAGGAAACCTCGCAGGTTTTCAAGGTCCCTCTGGTCTCTGCTTGGAAAGATACTTCCCTAGAGATCCAGGTCTTGACTCTAGAAAGGATGACTGGACTAACACATCTGGTCATGCTTCCCTACACTGCATCTCCACCAGCATGTCCTAGGACCAAAACATCCTATTCTCTGTAGACAATTAGGATTCTGCAAGCAAGCCTGGCTACAAGAGAGAAGACCTCCGCTGTATGTCATGGATTGCCAGCTATTAAAGAGACAAAAAGAGTCAATTCTGTCAGCTAGCACATCAATTTACACATTGTAGTAAGATTTCCTTGGGGAAGCATGTCTTTGATTGTTGGAAAAAATTCCACTTTCAAGTTATAAATAAATGTGTAATCATGAATATAATGACAACTATTCAAATTTTTGGTATCCTTTCTGAATCACAAATCTGAAATTTTGTCTCATAAAGTTCTGATACATTTCCAAAATTCTTTTGAGATGGATCTAACTTTATTGAAATGAAAAGGAAAATGGGCTTCCGATCCCCTTGTATTTCAGGAGACTATTGTTTTAATTTGATTTAAATGGCTTTTGATATCTTTGTTTAGCCATGCATAAGGATCCTTCTTGGAAATATCTTTGAAGGAAACCAAAAAAAAAAAAAAAAAATCCTTAGTAAAAATCACTTCAAAATCTCGGAAGCTTTAAAGTATTGTCTATTTTATTAATTTTTAAAATCTTTCAAAAAGTTAGAATAAAATCAGTTTTTCAAGTTAGGAAATATTTGCCAGAAGCGTAACACAGATCTGAGGAATCTTTAAGAAAGACTTGGGTAATTGAGATGCTGAAGGTAATAAATTGACAGGATTATGGAGATTCATATTTATTGACCAGGAAATGTTGCCACATATGTCATGAGGAACACAGATTATTAAACTGTGTGCATATTCTGATACCATTTGGTTAAAAATAAAGATAAAAATAAATTAGTAGTTTATTTGTGGGTGGTGTCACCATGACCAATTTCTTTGCATGTTGACTAAAATTTCTTCAATAAATTTGTATAACTTTTAAAATTAAAAGAAAACAATACTCTAGTCTTAGGAGAAAATGGACAATTGGGGAGCCATTTATTGAATCTTAACTGTAAATGCTTTCATTTTAAGATTTTTGATAGTGGAAATTATTTTTATTACTCTATAAATCCCTAAGTGCTTTTAGCAAATACAATAGTAATAGCCCCAGAAGTAGTTCTAGTTCTAGGATCTTTTTCAAGTTAGAACAACAGAAGGAATTATAGGATAGTTTCTTGGGTAAGTGGACCAGAGCACTAAGGTTTAGGTAGAAAGAGATTTATGAGTACATTTCACTGAATACTGTTTTATCTGGCTTGTTTGCTTTTTATTTGTTTTTGTTTTTTCAAACATATGTTGGTTACTCTCAATAACCTGTATGTACACTTAAGTTTCTTTCTTTTTTAAATTCTAGTACAAAATTAGGATTGTATTTTATAGACCAGGTGGAAAGGAGAGAAGTCATTTTGTGCTCAAGATGATGTAAAAATCCACCATTTCTCATATAGGTAGGAATGGTACTCATGGATATTTATTTAAAATATTTCGATAAGGCTTATGAGCACATGACTGAAGATTGTATCCAGTACCATGTTGATATCCATTAGGAAATGCAGGACTTTAGTGAAACAGAAACTTCCCGAGGTTTAAAAGGGAGTTTTAGCAAAGGTTGGAAAGAGAAAATCATGGATGGAGCCCTTTCCCAGGAAAATAATGGTGTTCAAAGGGATGTAGGACTTTGAACATTAATTTAGATGAAATGAAAAGTCAGTGGAGGGAATATCTAGAGGGTAACAAAAACAGAGGCTTGTAAGTAATGCATGCTTCCCAAAAGGGTTGACCCGTATGTCGGATTCACTTTTTCTTCTGTCCTTTTCACACTGAGCTACATTATTAATGCATCCATCTGAGTGGCTGCCCAGTTCTGCTACAGTGTCCATCCTATAAAGATGAATTGATAGTGAGTAGGGGATGTCTCTGCTGTAAATGATGTGTAAGACTACATATATCCTTCCCAGGCCATTGGCTGGAGCCACTGAGTGTGAATGTGGATGAAACTACCTGGGGAGTGGTGGGAATCTTGTCCTCCCATCGATCCTCACACACAGAGGCTCATCTGATGGAGGAATAGTCTACAGTTCTACCTGTGTTTAAGACCAGAGCAAAGAGGAGGGAATGAAATCATAGTTTTGCCTACCCCACTGTGCACTGTGATTATAGACATATACAGTATTCTGTTACAGCTTGCTTCCATCGTAATTACAGACTTAGTGGAATTGTTTTATCGATATCCTCTTGCTTCTGCCAACATACCACCTTACATACTTGTACCTCCTGCCCTTTCTGATGGCACAGACATATAGGACCAATGATTCCCACAAGACATATGTTTCATCTGTATCCTTGAACACTGCCTGTTAGCAAAGTAAAGCTTTGCAAGATGATTCACAGAGGTTAATATGCCCCTTTACAGCCAAGCAGACTGCTCCCTTAATGTCTGCAATATTGCAATAAAATAATGGTTGGTCTAGTCGAAGATATTGGTAAATCAGTGAGTTTCTTTAATCTCAATAAAGCATAGTGATCTCTCTAAGCTTATAAATAATGATCCCGATCCTAAATTTGACTTGACTCAGTACAAAGGAACAATTCCTCTCATTTAAAAATCAATTGAACACGGTGAAGAGGGAAGTGTGTTTTGGGATTTGAATTTGTATTTGGTTTAATAAGACTTTTTATGCAACACAAATGGAATGTGAAAGTTCCCCAGTTTCATGTGGCATACCACTAAGTACTTTGCTCCCTAAATTTGTCTGTCTTTGTAATTGTTTCATCCTGCTGGGAAACGCCATTTGGGACCTAATTTCTTTTCCCAGGTCCTCACTTTTCTCATTTGTGCATAAAATGTACTGAATTTGCCCCCACGTGGAAGAAGTATTGGCCATTTTAGAGTACTAACACTTTCTTTTCCTTTTTTATATGGTACCGATTCCTCCCAATACCTTATAATTTAACTTAATTCATTGTTACTGTGTGCAAAACCCAACAAACGGAAAGAATACTGCATAAAAACATAAATGTGAATGTGGATAATTTTCCATCGTGCCATTCATTGATAGAGGACCTGACTCTGATGAGAACTGTACACAACAAACCATGTATGCTAAAGTGAATGAAAATATGCTGTTTTGCATATGCTCATCTAACAAACCCTCTGTGTAAAAGCACCCTCCATTGTGTTTACATTTCTTTACCTACCCTACACTAGGCCATAAACTCCCTGACAAGAAGAACCATGATAGAGTATCTTAGAGTTTGTTGTAGCATTTAGCATGCCATCTCCCTTGAGCCTAGTAGATGTTTAGGAAATTAAACAATAATAATAATAATGGGAAAGTCACATCATGGTTCCAAAGTGTCCCTCATAATAGCTAAATCCTATTCCAGAAACGGATGTCTCATGTTAGTGTTTCTGGGACTAGAATATCAGAATATTTAAGTAATTAAGCTCAAACATTAGAGGAATGTACTGAAGAGATGTAATGGATATTATATAATGGACATTGTTACTCATCTGCCTCTATTTGTTAAGTGTCTGAGGGCTGCAGCCCTTTGCATAGGAAGGACATATGCTGTCCTTTACTGTAAAGGACCAGTCCGTCCTATTTTCTCAAGATGTTTCAAAGCATAGGTGATTTCAGATTTTAATAGTCTAGACTTTTTTTTTTTTTGCTTTTTTTGTTTTTCCCCTCAAAATTAGCACGCTTGTCTCTGGCTTTTTCATTCTAGCAGGATTTGTCCTTTGCCTTTATTTTCCGCACATCAAAGTTAGGCCATGTTGCTATTGTATTGGTTTCTCTGTTGTACCCTTGCTTCATTATAATGGTCACCCACAGGACAGGGATACAAAAGAAGATACTGGAAAAATGACTGGATTTTCATGTTAGTTTGGTTTTATAAGTGTAAAAGCAAATAACTAATCAGTGCTGTCGTTCAACTACCTTCTTTGATCACATAATGCAGAGAACTAAGAAATCCAATAGTAAGAGAAGGCCTTCAGTAGTAATTCAGCAAACCAGGGGTGCAAGAGAAATCCAGCAAAAATGCAAAGTCATGGAGGCAGTCCACCGGACTTCTTGGAAGCCTGCAAACCACGCCTCCCTTCCTGCAGGCCCCCTACACCTCCCTGTAACTCAGTTTTCCTTACTCTGAGCCCAGACAATAACCACAGAATATTGCAAAGCCGAAATCAAAGGAGGGGGCATTTATGGAAAGGCAATTCGTAACTGTCTCCAACTGCTAAATTTGAGTAGAACTTCAGTGGAACGTATAATTCCTAGACAAAGTGTTCTCTTATTCCGTTTCAAAATTGCATTTGACGCACAGCTGGATCGCCTTTGAAAGAAGTTGGGTGTTACATTAAGCCATCTGTGTTTCAAGTGGGCTTTTATGACAGTCATTCTGAAAAGGAAGAGCCATGCAAATGTTGTGAAATGTAATGTGCAGTTACATTTTGAGAGCAAATCTCCCTGGGCTGCCTAGGTGCCACCAGGAATCTGAAGCTGGATTTCTGGTTTTATCCCCTACCCCCCGCTGTCCCCCGCCACACACACACACACAGAAGAACAATTCCAATGTCGGTAAATAAGTAAGCATTTTAAATAGAGAATTTAAGGAGTCAGTGGCAACACTGAAGTATAAAATAAAAAGGTGTTAAAGGTGGTAAAGAAACATTTAACAAAATTTGAATGGATTATCACACAGTAGTCCAGTTGAGTGGCAAAGGTCACAGAGAAGAAGCTGCTATAAATGCGCTAAAGAAAACCAAATCAGAAACTTCTGTGCAATACCATTGTTTGGAGAACTACGTTACAATTTCTAAATATAGGTAAGTATACATACAGAGGATGCCAAAAAATGTATACACATTTTAAGAAAGGAAAACTGTATTAAAATTGTAATAATATATACCGAAAACAAAAGATGAATACCGGTCACGTTTTATTTCTGCAATTACAAGAGGTGCCCAAAGTGGTTACCATCTGCATCCAGACACTTCTGATGACGGTGAAGTACTGCTTGAGCAACGTTAACCAAAGTGTCGTCCATACTTGTACACATTTTTTGGCACCCTGTATATGTATTTTTTTTCTATAAAGTTGCCGGGTTTATAGTGCGATAAAAATAGCAGAACTTTAAACTAACACACAAAGTTTAAAACATTTCAGGAAATCATTGATTATATCTGCCAATGGATTGAGTGTATTTGGTGAATGACCTAATTAGTTAGAATGGAGTTGGTTCTTTCTTACTGGTCTGCTTTCCGCTAATTGCAGAGCTGCTGGCCTTCTCCCCCGCAACAAGGGAGAAAAACAAGGATGGGGTATGTGGAGGAAACAGTGACATTCAGTTTTAATTCATTTGAACCTGCTGTCACGCTTAATTATATAATTGAAGGAGTGAGACCAGTGGGGCTTCCAGCCACTTGGGCTGGGTTTTCTGATGGTTACCAGTCATGGGTGTTTTATCAAGGATTTTAGCAGTTACCGTAAAGCATTATTAGCTGGAGCTGAACTAATCTCCCTACCCTGCCCCTCACCAGATGTAGCTGCAGAGGTTCCTGTTCCCAGACTTGATTATTTGTCATTAAGAAAAGCAAATTGAAACCAAATTGAAATCGCTTTCTTCCTTAGTAAATGCATCATTATTCTTAGAGGGCAGCTTCGGATTTTGTTTTGTTTTCTTCTGATTGTGATGTAGTACATGCTGTCACATAAAACTCAGGAATGTGATGTTTATTTCTAGAATCACAGTGTTCTTCAGGGTTGCTTGAGACATTTTTAACCTCTGAACTTTCATTTTAATTAGTGAAAGCGAGTATGTGTGAAAAACACAGAAGTCGGTGAAATATTTCAGGGCTGGTGGCTTTATTCTTTATTTATAGCTTTGTTTCTCTCAGTCTTGGCCCCCTTGTTGGTGTGGAGCCTTCAAGAGAAGAGAAACTTTGTACAAAGGGGGCCATTCTCGTTCCTTCCTGGCATGATGGCTCCTGAGAAATACACTCTTCTCAGAGTACAACCATTCCCTCCTCGATTCAGAGAAAGCAGAGCTTGCCTCATGCCTCACAGAGATTTCTTCTGTTTGGATTGGAGTTCAGCCCTGGAGATCAGCATCATAATTTGGTAATATCCTGTGCAACATTTGGTGGGAGGAAGGAGAGGGAGGAAGCCAGAGAGAAGGAGCCTCATTGGAGGAGAGGTCAAGAGTCATGAAATCTGGGGTTACTTTTCTGGGTGGCAGCATGGCTGAACCAGAATCGTGACCACTTAGCATTTATATTGTTCTTTATAGTCAAAATATGTGTTAACGGACATTTTTATCAGTTAATCTCCACTCTGGTCTCATAAAATAAGTTAGCGTCTTTAAAACATGCTTTCAATTAAGTTTGACAAATATTTGTTAAGCACAGGCTGTGTGTTAGGGACTGTCATGGTAACTGAGAATAGACAAAGAAATAACACCTGGTAACGAGGAGTTCTTTTTTTTTTTTTTTTTTTTTTTTTTTTTGCCTTCCACACTGATTGAAGGGAATAGTCCCTCTTTTAGCAAAAGGCAGCACTTCATATATGTTCTCAATCCCCTCACCCCTTCACCTTCTCAGGAATATTATTATAGATATTACCCTTTGCCCCCTGAAGCTTTCATCTCTTTCTTTCAGCTTGCTCTTTCTTATTGACATTCACAAATGCCAAGAACAGTCCCTTGGAAGGAGCAACAAATAAATATTTGTTGAATAACTTACTTGAATAAATACTTAGTAGTTTTCTACCCTGGCTTTCCACTGAAATCAGCTGGGAATAGACATACACACCCACACGTGCACACACACACATATGTGTGTGTAAACAGGTGGGCCACATTCCCGAAAATATTGATTTAATTTTCTTGGGGGTGAGTCCTGGGCACTGGTACTTATTTTTAGCTCCCAAAGTGATTCTAGTGTGTAGCTAAGGTAGAAAACCATAGTATTTTCTATCTTAAAACAAACAAAAAACAACTCATTAGATTTCATATTCCCCTCTAGCTAAGCTGTCTATTAATTCCCCATCCCAGCCAAGAGTGTGGCAGAGAGTCCTGTAAACCGTCTCTGTACCTCGTCATCTTTCTCTCATTCTTCAGCGACTTAGGCAGGCTCTAGTCCCCACCACTCGCCTGAAGCCCATTACAGTAATGACTTCCATGGTCCTAAACACACTGAAAATGAAGGCCTTGTCAAGCTCTCCTCTTCTTCATACTCTCAGTAGCATTTCGTACAGTTGATCTCTCTCTCTCTTTGAGCACTTTCTTACCTTGGCTTTGAGACATCATATTCCCTCTTTATTTCCTTCCTCTCTGATGTTTTTTTCTATATCCATCATGTTTTTTTCTATATCCATGTTTTTTTCTATATCCATCTCTGTAAATAACATCTTTATGCTGTTGATCTCCTAACATATATTTCCAATCCTATTCCCTCTTCTGTGCACCAGCCTCAAACTCCAGCTCCTACTTTGCATTTTTACTTAGATGTCTCATAGCCTTTCTGCTTCAACATGTCTCAAACTGATACTTTAACGTTCCCTCTCTCTTGTTGGATCCTTCTCCAGTCTCCCCATTTCAGTAAATCACATTTCCACCCACACACTGACTTCTGCCAAGAAAGAATAATAATAATCGATGTCCTCTGTATCTCCTTTATTCCCAACCCTGTCAATCTTTTACCAAGTCCTATTAATTATACCTCCAACAAGTAATTCCAATCTTCCCTTTCATCCCGTGTCATTTCAGTGACAGTTGCCGTTTGCCTGTAAGTCACCTTACTGATTCCACTCTTGTTGTCTACCTCCTCCACAACCATTCAATTCTCTAGGAAAAGCCAGTTAGAATGACAGTTTAAGAAATGCAGGTCATCCATGCCACTGCTTCCTTAAGAATTTCAATAATAATCAATAGTTAGATTCTATATTATATGCTCTCATTTTCTTTCAAAGAAGACATGCCATTTTGGAATTACAGATTTATTAGTATAGTTATTTACTTTATGTCCATCTCCCAACTCTACTGTAAGCTGCATACGAATGGGAACTAGGACTAGTTTATTCACTACTCTGTATCCTGTGTCTGGCAAAGCCCCTGCAACCAATTTCATTATTGAAAGGAAAGGGCTTGGGAGTAGATGAGAAAGGTGGACCAAAGCATGAGGTGCAAAAGGGTGCCTTGCCCTACCTCACTTAGCCAGTTCTACTGAGAACTCAACCATTCTGTTAATAAATGTGCTGACTAAGCAAGCTGGACTGAATCCTTTCATGGAATTGTTTTATTCCATGCCATAACTTTAAAATCCAAAAGATTTTCAAGAATTTCATTTTCTCCATGGTGGGCTCGGGGAGCTACCAGAAATAGTTCTCACGGTGAGGTTATAAAGCTGTTTATTTTCCGGTATATTTGGGAAGGGCAAGTACAGACATGGTTTCAAATCTTGGATGTGCCAGTTAAGTAGCTTGTGATTCTATATCATCTCGCCTGAGCCTCAGTTTCTTCCTGTATACACAGGAATGTGCATGAAGACCATAGTACATGAAACTATTACAATTTCATCTGGTGTTAACATGTCAACCACCCAGCACAATATCAAGCACGTAGGAGATAATGTCTACGTTTTCATTTTACTTTCCATTCCCCCTAATTCTGATGCTTGACTTATTTTGTTCTCTCCCCACCCCCCTTTTTCTTTCTGCCTTTTTTCCCCTCTGTCTTACTAAACTTAGTGGGTGGTCATGCTCATATTACTCACATAGTTTGAATTTTGTGGGAAGAGAAGAATTAGCAGTACTTAAAGAGCAGACCTCCTTTTAGATTAGAAATACAAACTTGACAGCTACTCTGCCCAGCTTTTCAAGAGCATTTTATGGTACACTGCTGGGTAACAAGTTCATTTTAGGATAACATGCTGGGAGGGAAAAACAGAAGAAGGGATTCGAGGGGAGAAAATTAAACAGTTAATTAAAAGAAACAACTTGGTAATTGAATTCCCTTGTGCATTTCTTCAGTTGTTTGGAGAGGAGTGTCACAGTGCATGGTTAGAAGGTTTGCCTTTGTCGCTCACCTCAAAACTTCTAAATGAGAACTGTTAAAAGTACAGGCAAATACCCAGCTAACAGATGAGAAGAGGAGCAGGATACATATGATGGGATTTTTAGATGTGCCCGACAAAGCTGCTCATAGAATTACTAGACATTTTAAATATTCTTGACAGTGTCCAGTACTGTTAGGGTAAGTCCTGGACTGATATCAGCTGTTTTATGGGTATGTGAAATCCCTTTTTCATTTATTCTGTTTTACTGGCTATTTCTTTGTCCTCACTCTGTACACACACACACACACACACACACACATACAGGCATACTGTCAGTGAAGAGTACAGGCAATTCTTCTGCCTTTTTTCCAATTGTACTCAAGCAACACGTAACTTGGGTGTTTTAAAATTGTTTTCAAAACAATTTTAAAATATGGTCTTTATTTTTAAAAGAAGTTTAAATATTTGTCTCATTATTCTTTGCCACAGATCACTTTGGAGTCAGAATATTTGTTTTAAGATGTTATTGACAAAGATAAGGTCCCATAATGAATTAGCATGGGCTTAGGAATCAACAAGAACTAAGTTCAAACGGTAACTCTCATCCACAACCTTTATTTATTCACACATTCAACATGTGTTTATTGACTGCCTACTGTGTGCCAGGTACTGCTGTGGTTGCTGGTGATATCTTTATGCAAGTCTATCAAGGCTTTTATTAACTTTCTTGAGGTTTTGAAAATTAACTTTAGAGGGAAACTTTTTTAAAATCGTTTTTCAGCATTTCGTGTTCCTTATTCTTGCAGCAAATCCATTGAAGAAAGTAGAACATGGTTAAATCATGTTGTACCTTACTCACAAATTAGTCTCAGTCGAGTTGATGATCACACACCCACTCTCCAAAGTAATCTCTAGAAAATAAGACTTACTATTTTATGTTTAATTATATTGTGGTAATTTTCTGGATATGGTAAGGGCCATAGATGGAGAGCCTTTATGTTCAGCCAGGGTTGTGAACCAAGGTTCGACCACAAATATACATCCCATCAGTATGATAGAGATGCAACTTTGTGAGTACTAAAGAGGAGTTTTGTCTTTTCACAGGTTACGGTTTTGTGGATTTCGACAGTCCCGCAGCTGCACAGAAAGCAGTAGCGTCCCTCAAGGCAAATGGTGTTCAGGCACAGATGGCCAAGGTAAGGCTGCTATTCAGATCTGTGTGTTTCTTTTGTGATCAAATATTTCTCCATGGCTTTGAGCTGAGCTGAATCATAATTGGAGTTTGCAACACTCTGAATTATATTTACTTGTGAGGGAAAATAAGAAGCCCCACCATAAGTTGGGCTTGGAAGAATCTGGCTGGTTTATTTCATTGTTTCTTTGCATATATTTATGAATGTGCTCTTTTGTTACGGTAACCTCATTAGTGATTTAAGAACACTTGTGAAATACTCTGTGTTGCCTGAAAAAGGTGTGTGTGTGTGTGTGTGTGTGTGTGTGTGTGTGTGTGTCTGTCTGTCTGTCTGTCTAGGACTTTCGCCAGTAAACAGTGTTAGAGCAGTACAGTTCTCAGCAAGTTGTCTTTGATAAACAGTGCTAAAAATTTGCTCATTCTCATGTTGGGGAGAGCTGATTGCTAAATGATGAGGTTATTGGATCTGTGCGGGGAAATGAGCTTAACCAAAGTATGTGTTGTCTCTATTGCTAGAATTTCACTTTGGCCTTTATAGAGTTTTTCTAGATAATAATTTCCTACATAGTAATAATTTTCAGGAAAAAAAATTTCAGTACTCATTTATTGGTATATGCAGCAAGTAGTCTGGAAATTCCTATCTGAAATTATAATACATTTTTATGTTCAAGAAAATAAATAAAATGATTTGTAATAGTTTGTATACTGGTGGCAGTAGTAGTTAAAGAACCTACAGGTGTGATAAGATAACAGAATTCTACACACGTATTGTACCGTTGTCAATTTCTTTGGTTGATATGGTACTACAATTACATAATATGTAATCTTGGGGAAATTGGATGAAGGGTGCATGGGAACTCTCTATATGATCTTTGCAAATGTCTGTAAATCTATGATTATTTACAAATAAAAAGTTAAAAAGATAATTTATAACACAGGGGATCTTGGTACATACTTGCTTTAAAATAAGGGTAGTTTTGTATTTGTTCACATGCATTTTAAGTTTTTAAATTTTTTTATTACTATTACTATTTGAATTTATCTCCAGTTCTCAAAAGTTATGCAGAGGAGACAACAGATCTCGAAATCCTGATCTAATGCATTTATACCTTATTCATGTATACACTTAACCTTACCTATTCCTCTAACAACCAAATGTTGTAATGAGGAAGTAGTCATATTTTCAGTCATTTCGATTTTGTTCATTGGTAATATTCTCTGATAACAATTTCTAGTTTCAACCTCAGATAACCAGAGGTGGGATATTTGTTTTTCTGTAGCTTCATTTGTCTTCTAGGAAGCTGATATCACCCGTATCTGTTGACCTTTTGTTGTGGATCACATCCCGTATAGATTACTATGATGGACTCATTGCCCTTTATGACTCATTAATTGTTTTTCAAGGTGGTATAAATTAGAATTTGAATTCTTTCAGCTGCATAATATATTCCTCATCAGGACTGTGCCTGGAAGCTTTGAATTTGGTCATGGACTAAGATTGATGAGGTTAATATTTTTAATTAATGGGGATATTATGTACGTCTTGGTTTAAAGGTTACTTGGCAAAGAATTGTTACTTGGCAACTTAAATAACGACTTACACCTAGGAAACAAGTCATAAACTATAGTTGTTAGGTATATGCAACGTAGAAAAGTTGAAATTGGACTGAAAGGCAACACCTATTGACAAAAAGAATGATTACAAAAGTACTTATAAAATTGTTATTGGAATATATTTGATCTATTCTATTGAAAAACTACCAAATTGTGTAAAGTACTAGATTGTGGTTGTTTAGAAATAATGAATACAATGTGCATAGTCTCTACTGTTTGAAATGTTTAACATATATATATATATATATACACACACACACACACATATACATATACACACACACACATATATATATGTGTATATATATATATATATATATATATATGATGTACACACACACACACATATTTATTGGATAAAAATCACTACCATCTTGCACAACAGGAAAAGAAAGTTGGCACTGATTCTATAACTACTGAGGAGCCATTATGAATATTTTCCCTCTGTTTCTGAGCATTATTTTGCACAAGGAATCTGTGTCTTCCTCACTCTGTCTTGCACGCACCCCAGTCACTGACATCTCAACTAGACAGGAGGTTATCAAATGGAAAATACTCTAAAGAGCTTCTACAAAATTACTTATTATAGCTAGCATTTTGGTCCTTAGCCCATGCCCAATGTACAGAGTAAGGGGATTCCAACTGAATGTTTAAAGGCACTTTTTATTTTATTTTATTTTATTTCTGGAGTTACTGAATGATTTCAACCTTATCACTTATGCTGTCTGTGCAATGCATTCTTAGTCCCCCTTTCTCTCAAGCTTTGAATCTAAAGCCCAGAGCTTTCGACCCACATCTGCCTACTGGAAAACTTTCAGCAGTAAATGACTCTGTAATTTAACTACCCAGAAGCAAATAAATAGCCTCCCTTTGACAATGAAATGGAACAAGCTTGACCACCTGTATTAGCAGATTTCTCACTGAGCTATTGGATTTCAAGGCACTTTTTCCCTTTGTCCTGGTGATAACTGTTATTTATTATCATATAAACGTGCAGTCTGCAGGGTGTGTGAAACTTGTACTATATTTTTTGCCATTTAAGTGTTTGCTGAATTGTCCCCTGCATCCTTGTTCTTTCTTATCAATAATCTGCTATGCAGGTTGTGATGCCACATTTTAACAACTCTGGGATTTTAAAGCAAAAATGCTGCAAATAATCTAGATCCCCAGTGGAAACCTGGAGTGAACATGAAACTTTCCAAGTGAATCGCTTTATTTAGCTCACTTGCTTCAATGTGTGCATATGAAAAATTCAACTGATTTGTCAACTAAGAGGAATTAAACAATAAATCACCCAGTAAGTGGTAATTGATTAATAATGTGTAACCATTAGCACAGGCTAACATTTTCTGTATACTTGCTGCTCTGCCAAAAAGGGTTTTTAGGGATCAAAGGACATGTTTGTTTTAGGAAAACAGATTTAAAATGTTTTAGTAATACATAGTGGTTAAGAGCATAGGTTTGGAGGGAGATAAACTTGGCCTTGAATCCTGGCTCTAATACTACCTGTCAATGTGTGACCTTGGCTATGTTATTTAAATATCTCAGAGTCTCTAATAACAATACTTAGGTTATGGAACTGCTGTGAGAATTAATAATGAAAAGAAAATACACAAAGAATTTAGCATAATGCTTAGATTATACTAAAATTCAATAAATGTTAATTATTCAATAAATATTGTTATGCATTAAATTCACATTTGTTCCTGAACCTTCTATGTCCTAATCTATGTTTTAAGTGTTATGTTATTATGGAACAGTTTCTTGATAAATACAATAAATAGTATCAATCAATCAATATTTTTATTGATGGCTAAGTACCAAGCAGTTTGCTACGTATTAGAAAATTAAGATTGAATAAAGCTTCTTCCTTATTCTGAATTTTTAATATTTAATTTAGTCTATCTCCTGGGATTGCTATAGTTCTGGATTAAGAATATGAACTGTTACTCTTCTTGCCAACCCCAACGTATTTAGAAGAAGTCATTGGCTAAGGAATATGTCTGTATGCTTAAAAACAAGAGAGCTGTGAAAACCCGCTGACAATAGCCTAACCTTGTAGGTGTTTATTTTACTCATTACAAGACATTACAAGATAGCAGTGTATGGCAAATGCTTTGGAGTCACATCAGAATGAAGTCTGCTTTGCCTTTTTTTCTAAATTGGCTTTCATCTATACGTATTTACATATTTATTTCTAATGTTCCAGCTATTGTATTCCCATTTGAGCCAGGAAAAAAGAAAGGACAAAATACTAAAGGATCATTCTGTCTGATTCTCTCCTTTTAAAAGCTTTCTCAGAAATTTACATTTACATATCAATGGCCAAAACTGAGTCCAGTGGTTGTCTCCTTAGCTGCGGTTGTCTCCTTAGCTGCAAGAGAATCTGGAACAATGAATAATTCAGCTTCTTTGCCTCTAGTAGAGAATATTAAGAATAGTTTATCTTTTTGTCTACCCAACATCAGTAACACCGTTTTCCTCATTTATACATTATGGGTGGCATGCATTCATTAATTCCCCAAAGGATCCTACCATAAAGCCTCATCTTTTAATCACATCTGGATTCCATCATATCCAACAGTCTCAGACAGACACAGTTGTACCTCATGGCTTAGCAACCGATGACTTCAAAAGACAAGTTATCTATCTGAACTCCTACAATGTAGAATGATAGAGGAACTCCTACAATGTAGAATGATAGAGAAACAACACGATACATGAAACTAAAGGAAGACTACTAAAGGGAAATAAGTGGAAAACACAGATTGCTTATACATCCTGTTAGGCAGGGATAATATTCTATCTTTTTCAGTGCAATATATATATATATATATATATATATACATATATATGCCACATTTGACTTCTACGTGAGGTGCTCAACGTTGTTACCATCAGTATAATTTTAATGGAGTTTTTTCCTTTCTTTAAATGTGTATACATTTTTATTGGAGATATATATATATATATATATATATATATATATATATAGTTTGTTTGTCATCATGGGGATGTCCCTTGCCCATTATTCCCCATCACTTCATTGAGGCCTCACTGGAGGACTTTACAACTTCAGAAGCTGCGTTTTCCTGGATGTAAATTTAGACGCTCTGGGACAGCTCTAAAGGTTGCACAATCACCAATTATTACCAGCAAAGTCTTGAACTACCTGAAGCTTAACAGACCTCTTTCTTATTAGCTTTCTGGCAATTCCAAGCAGAAGTAAACAAAACATCTCTCTCTTTAGATGAATATCCCACAAAGCAGGAGTCACCCTTTCCCAGGGCCTTTAGAAAAGGTTTCATCACGGCTGCTACTAGGACTGCCATTCTAATTACCAAAGGTGATTCACCACATTGTGGGATATGTAGAGTAAATCAAAGGTCAGTGATCACAAAAGAGACCACATGTCCAAGAGAATGTCAAGCATATCAGGGATAATATAAAAATATTATGTCAGCAATGGATAATACAAAAATACCATGTCAACCATGGCAGAGAACCAGACTGGAACCAAAGGGAAGGAATTCTTTCCTATAAATCAGTGACCTTAATATTAGTTCTCTTTGGGGAAAAAAATCAAAATGAATAGATATTTTTTCACTTGATACTGGAAGAAATAAAAAGTGAAAAATTAATGCCTATAGGAAAATAAATTCTTTAAATCAAATATGTATGTGCATGCAATTAATTAAAAAATACATCACCTCAGTGGTTCATACATAACCCTAACAGTTATATTCTAGTAGTAGGATTTTTATTAATGAAAGTAGTACCTACTACAAAAAATATTCTAGAAAAAAAAAATTTTAAAGGTCATAACATGGCTTCATAAAGTCCTGTAACGTGGCTTGTTGTCAACCTGCCAGGATCTGTCAGTCAGCCTCTTAAGGTCTAAAGCAATATTAACAGCCTCTGCTTTTACCATTACAGTATATGAGAGTAGACAGGCTATTTACTGTCCATGGCTCACTACAGCAAGGTGGGTCTACTGGTAAACTAACCAAACCAAGGAAGCTTTTCAAAGGGTTGCATGCAGAAAGGAGAGAGACATTGTTCAAGGGCAACTTCAGGAGATAACAGTGAAGATGTTATTTTGTGAAACTAGGTGGGAAACTCAATCAATATATTATACAATGATGGACAAGTGCTGTCTGGGGATTCTACTATCCCAAGAATAACATGTCCAGGTGTTTGTATGTTTGTTTGTTTTGCAACAAGATCAAATGATTAGAGAAGCCTGTATACTATCATTTATCTATATCCCAAAATGTTGCCCAGCAGGATAAAGGCTATAGCTTGGAATTTAGTTAGGATTCTTTTTCATTCTCCTAGTTTCTCAACACATTTGTGTTGAAAGCCTACTACCAAGATTGTTCTTTGCTCTGACTATATAGCATTGAACCAAAGTTTTATGAAGATTAAATTCTACCAGTGGAAGGCAGAAAATAAACAGAGATATATGTAACATGTTAAGTAGTAAGAAGTGGTTCAGACAATTAAAACAGGTTGGGGATACTCTAAATACTAGAAAATGAGGATGATGGTTGAAGGTCGGGCCGGCATGTGGTTTAGATAGAGTGCTCAGGAAGTCTCTCTGATGAGGTGACATTTGAACAAAAAAACAAAAAGAGATGAAGAGAGCAAGCTATAATATATTTAAGAGATTGTTATAAAAATGTCTACAATAATTCAAATTAGAGCAGACTTTTTAGTGAGCTAACATGTTTGCGTTTTGTGATCATCTGTATTCTATACCTTCTTCTTAAGAATAGAAGAGTTGCATACACCACCATCACTTCCTCCTTTAGTTTTTGTGGGATTTTCTGGTTTCAAATTATTCTAAGGTGCATTTCTCTGAATATGTTTTTCACATCAACCAAATTCTAATTGATTCAGTAAATATTTTCTTTCAATATTTAACTTTAAATAATGTCATTCTACTATACGTGGGTTCTAAGATAGGACAAGATACCCTGCACTGCAGTTATGGAATGCATATTAAATAACTAATTCCAAAGAATGGAAGTCCCACATTGGTTTTAACACCATTTATTACTCTTGGATGACTGCTGCAATGCAATGAAAACCTTGCTCTATCTCATTTCCTAAAATGAGTTTGAGTCACGTGTTCCTATAGAACAGTAGGACATCTCTAACAAACATCAGGTATTACTATCCTCATGATTGAGATTTTTGAAGTTTTCAGTACAAGAAATACTAGTGGATGGTCTTTTATAGATCTGTAAAGTATTTGTGAATGTCTGCTTTGTTGGTTATGTCAACTTGGCTCATTTGCCTTTTCTGATCCTAATGCTGAATGCAGGGATTCAAAACCCAGTTTTGAAATTGTCAGGGGTTGATCTTAATCCTATTTGTTAATTGTTTGAAATTTTTGAAGCATGATCCCCTGAAGTTAAATATTGGTATTAGCATCTATGAAATGATTTACATAATCTGCTTGTGGGTACTACCCCTTACTTCTGCAAGGCCTGCACTATCCTCTTAAGTGAAATGCTGGGTATGAGCTCTAATACAATTTCCTGCTTCCCTAGCATTTGATAAGCACAAAGTCAACAAAAATTTTACCTTCATTTCTGTCATAAGTTGGAGTCTCTATACGGTGACCAGATACTTTTTTACTCAAGGACATGAGGGGAACACAAATTTTCTTCAATTTTGCAAGAAATACTAACTCTTTCATCTTACCTCTCTGAAGGGAATGCGTCCACAGGCTAATCTCAATCAATACCTCATTTCTTGATATACTCTGGAGAAACCTAATAATGAATAAGCTTTGTTCATGGCTTTAATAATTTGTTCTTTAAGTTGAAATGAGCAAATCCTGTCTCTGGTCACATTGTTGTAAATTGAGGGGTCTAATTATATGTATCACTTTGTCCAACGTAGGTTCTAATTCCCTTGAAAAAGACAAAGAAGTATATCAAACTAAGAAAACTGTTTATTGAATTGTTATATTAGAAAATGGTGGCATATGTTTATGAGGAAAATGAATCTTTTAGTGCTGAGTGCCCAAATTGGATCTATCAATTGAGTCACAGCAGGTTCTGGGGAAATATGGGCCTCCCTGCAAAGGGATAAGTGGCTTGTCTTATCAAAAGACCTAGAAGAAAAAAGTGAATGTGTTGTCTGCTGGCAGATAGATTCCAAGGAGAAGGGAGAGAGCATGCTTGCTCAGTTCTTGCTCTCAAACTCACAAGTCAGGAAAATCATTACTCCTCCCACTTGGGAGTATTAAACAAGTGAACAAGTAAGAAAAGGGCCAGGACTGTTACACTGATAGCCTGCCATATGAAAACACAGTGAGAAGGGATGGAAGCGTCCCTGTCCATTACTAGCCAAACCTAATTGCTCTCTGGATCTTACTTTGTACTGTTACTAAAAGAAAATGATTGGATGACTTGGAGTGTTAGAATTATATTTTATATGCATCATTCTTAATGGTTTAACATTCTAGCGCAGAGAGGCAAGGAACCGTACAAGAAGATGTAGGGGGTAAAGGAAATTACATTTGAGTACCTAGTCTATGTTAGGGAATAAGGTAAATGTTTTTATAATTATTATTCTATATAATCCTTGCTAGGATCCTATGAAATAGGTATGGTTCCCAACTTACAGATGAAGAAACAGAGAATAACCCAAGTTTAAAAAGTCTGACTCCTGGATTTCAACCCAAACCTACATGGTCCCAAAGCCTTGATCTTTCCAAGGAAATAATAAGGCTGCTAATATTGTTCTCCAGTCTCTTTAGTGGTGCTTGGCTATTTGGGTTTTTTCTTTCTTTTCTTTTTTATTTTTTTTTAACCAAGCTTTATTGAAATGCAATTGACATATAGCATTGTGTGTGTTCAAGGTATACAAGGTGACAATTTGATACACATATATTGCAAAATGATTATGACAAAAGGGTTAGTTAACACCTCAATCACCTGACATAATTACCATTTTCTTTTTGTGGGGAGAATATTTGAGATCTACTCTCTGAGCGAATTTCAAGTACATAATATATTACTAATTATAGTTACCACATTGTACATTAGATCTCCAGAATTTATTCATCTTATAACTGGGAGTTATAAACTTTGACCAGCATCTCCCCATTTCCCCCATCCTAGCCTCTGGCAACCACCATTTTATTCTGTTTTTGTGAGTTCAGCTTTGTAAGATTCCACATAAAAGTGAAATCATACCATATTTGTCTATCTCTGTCTTATTTCACTTGGCATAATGCCCTCAAGCTCTATCCATGTTGTCTCATGACAGGATTTCCTTCCTTCTCCTGGGTGAATATTACATTGTGTATATACACCACATCTTCTTTATCCATTCAGCCACAAATGGACAATTAGGTTGTTTTTATATCTTGGGTATTCTGAATACTGCTTCAATGATTATGGAAGTGCAGATATTTCTTTGTGATCCTATTTTCATTTCCTTTGGATATACTCATATATCCAGAAATGGGATTACACAATCCTATGGTAGTTCTACTTTTAGTTTTTGAGGAACCTCTATACTATTTTCCATAATGACTGCAAAACTACATTTTCAAGAGGCTTCCCTTTTTTCCACAATCTTGCCAACACTTGTTATCTCGTCTCTTTTATACCATTCTAATAGGTGTGAGATAATATCTCATGGTGGTCTTGATTTACACTTCCCTGATAATTAGTGATGTCAAATAAAGTATCTTTTCATGTACCTGTTGTCCATTTCTATGTCTTCTTTGGAAAAAAAAAATATCTATTCGGTTCTTTTGCCATTTTTTAATCAAATAATTTTTTTTGTTTGTTTTTTGCTACTAACTTGTATGAGTTGCTTATATCTAGATGGATAGATAGATAGAGAGATAGATATTTTTAATACCTTATTAGATAAATGGTTTGTAAATTTCATTTATCCCATTCCCAGGTTAGTTTTTCATTTTTAATTTTTTAAAAATTATTTTGTGGTGCAAAAGCTTTTCTAGTTGAATATTGTCCCACTTCTTTCTGTGTTTTTTCTTGGGCTTTTGGTGTCATATAAAAAAAAAAATTGTTGCCAAAATCAATGTCAAGGAGCTTTTTCTTTATGTTTCCTTCTAGGAGTTTTGTGGTTTTAGGACTTATATTTCAGTCTTTAATCTGTTTCAAGTTAATTTTTCAGAGTGGTGTAAAATAGGACTCCAATTTTATTCTTCTGCATACAATTATCCAATTTTCCTAACACCATTTATTGAAGAAACTATGTTTTCCCCCAATGAGTATTCTTGACTCCCTTGTCAGATATTACCTGACTATAAATGCTAGGGTTTATTTGTAGGCTCTAAATTCTGTTCTATTGGTCTATCTGTGTATTTTTTTTTAATTTATTGGGGTGCCAATTGTTAGTGAAATTACAGAGATTTCAGGTGTACAATTCTGTGTTACATCATCTATAAATCCCATTGTGTGTTCACCACCCAGAGTCAGTTCTCCTTCCATCACCATATATTTGATCCCCCTTACCGTCATCTCCCTCCCCCCACCCCCCTTACCCTTTGGTAACCACTAAACTATTGTCTGTGTCTACGAGTTCTTCTTTCTCATTTGTTTGTCTTGTTCTTTTGTCTTTTGATATACCACATATCAGTGAAATCATAGGGTTCTCTGCTTTTTCTGTCTGACTTATTTCACTTAGCATTATACTCTCAAGATCCATCCATGTTGTCACAAATGTTCCTATATTATCTTTTCTTACCCTAGTGGTACAGCGGTAGAATTCTCGCCTGCCAAGCAGACGACACAAGGTTCAATTCCCAGTCTATCTGTGTATTTTATGCCAGTACCATACTGTTTTGATTGCTATATCTTTGTAAAATAGTTTTAAATCAGAAATGTCCTTTTTCAGGATTATTCTGCCTATTTGGTGGTCTTCTGTGGTTACATACAAATGTTGTGATTGTTTTTCTATTTCTGTTAAAAGTGTCATTGGAATATTCATACGATTGAATTGCATTAAAACTATTAATTGCTTTGTATACTATGGATATTTTAACAATATTAATTCTTCCAAGCTGTGAAGAGGGTATAATGTTTCATTTGTTTGTGTATCCTTTGATACTGTTCATCAAAGTCTTACTGTTTTTAGTGTCCACAAAGCTTTCATTTCCTTGATTAAATTTATTACTAAGTATTTTTGTTTGTTTGTTTAATGCTATTGTGAATGGGATGTTTTTCTTATTTCTTTTTCAGATAATTTGGTGTCATTGTATAGGAATGCAATTAATTTCTGTATGTTGATTTTTCTATCCTTCCACTTTACTGAAATTGCATATTAGTTCAAACAATTTGGTATTCTCTATATAACATTATATCAACTACAAACAGAGACAATTTTACTTCTTCTTTTTCAATTTGGATGCCTTTTATTTTTTTCTTTCCTAATTACTCTGACTAGGATTTCCAGTATTATGTTGAATAGGGCTGATGAGAGTGCCCTCATTTGTCTTATCCCTGATCTTAGAGAAAGAACTGTCAGCTTTTCCCCATTAAGTATGATGTCATTTGTGAGCTTATCATACATTGCCTTTATAATGTTGAGGTATGTTTCTTCTGTATTCAATTTGTTGAGAGTTCATATCATAACAAGATGTTGTATTTTGTCAAATGCTTTTTTCTAAATCTATTCAGATCATATGATTTTTATCTTTCACTCTACTAATGTGATATATCATATTTATTGACTTGTATATGTTTCACCATTCTTACATCCCAGGGATAAATCCCATTTGATTATGACGGATGATCCTTTTAATGTGCTATTGAATTTTATCGCTAATATTTTATTGAGTACTTTTGCATTTATATTAATAAGGGACATTAGCCTGTAGTATTATTTCCTTGTAGTATCTTTATGAGCTTGTTATTAGGGTAATTCTGGCTTAGTAAAATGAGTTTGAGAGTGTTTCCTCCTCTCAAATTTTTGGGAGATTTGAGAAGGATTGCTTTTACTTTTTCTTTAGATATTTGAGAGAATTCACCAGGAAATCATCTGGCCTTGGGCTTTTCCATGTTGGGAGGTTTTTGATTACTGATCCAATATACTTACCAGTGATTGGTTTATTCAGATTTTCTATTTATTTAAGATTCAGTCTTGGAACGTGTATGTTTTTAGCATTTTATCTATTTACTCTATGTTATCCAATGTATTGGTATATAATTATTATGACTTTTTATTTCTGGCAAGTTATAAATGCCATCTTTCATTTCTGATTTTATTTATTTGAGGTCTATCTTTTTTTCTTAGTCAATTTTGTTTAGCTTTTCAAAAACAGCCCAGTTTCATTGATCTCATATTTATTATTTTTTGGGGGGTCTCCATTTCATTTATCTCTGCTTTGATGTTATTTTTTTCTTTGTATTAACTCTGAACTTATTTTGTTCTTCTTTTTCTAGTTCCCTGAAGTATAAAGTTAGGCTGTTTATTTAAGATATTTCTTTTTTCTTAACGCAGGTGTTTATAGCTATAAACTTCTCTCTTAGAACTGCTTTTGCTGCTTCCAATAAATTTCAGTATGTTGTGTTTCCATTTTTGTTTGTTTCAAAATATTTTTTAAATTTTCCTTTTAATTTCTTCTATGACCCATTGGTTGTTCAGAAGTGTGTTGTTTAATTTCCACATACTTGTGAATTTTCCAGTTTTCCTTCTGTTATTGATTTGTAGTTTCATAACATTGTGGTTGGAAAATACTTGGTATGATTTCAATCTCCTTAAATTTGCTTAGACTTATTTTGTGACCTATCATATGATCTATCCTGGAGAATGTTTTGTGTGCACTTGAGAAGAATGTGTGTTCTGTTGCTGCTCAATGGAATGTTCTGTATATGTCTGGTGGGTGTATTTGGTTTAACATATAGTTTAATTCCAATGTTCCCTTATTGATTTTCTGTCTGGATGGTTTACCCATTGTTGAAAGTGTGGTAATGAAGTTTTCTACTATTATTATATTGTGTCTATTTCTCCTTTCAGATCTGTTAACATGTCCTTAATATATTTAGGTGCTTCAATGTTGACTGCATATATATTTATGCTTGTTATATCTTATGAATTGACCTCTTTATTGTTATATAATGACATTCTTTGTCTCTTGTTTTGTTTTTAGCTTAAAGTTTACTTTGTCTGATACAAGTAAAGCTATCCCTCTTTTGGTTTCCATTTGCATCGAATGACTTTTTCCATCTCTTCAATTTGAGTATATGTGAGCCTTTAAAGCTGAAGTGAGTCTCTTGTAGGCAATATAGAGCTGGGTCTTATTTTTTAATCCATCCAACCATTTTATGCCTTTTGACTCAATAATTTAATCTATTACAGTTAAAATAATTTTTGATAGGTGAGGACTTACTAATGTCATCTTATTGTTTTCTGGTTGTTTGTATCTCCTCCCCCCCCCATTTTTTTCTTCCTTTCTTGTTGACTTCTTTGTGAATCGATGATTATCTGTGGTGGTACATTTTGATCCCTTCTTTTTTTTTAAAATCTTTTTTTTATCTACTATAAGTCATTTCTTTGTGGTTACCATGAGGCTAATATAAGCATCTTATAAAAATAACAATCTATTTTTTGCTGATAACTTCGATCACATGTAAAAACTCTTTTACTCCCCTCTTTTGATGCTTTTGATGTCACAGTTCACCCCTTTTTATACTAATAAAATTTTTATATCTATAGTTATTTTAATTATTTTGTCCTTTAAGCTTTATACTAGAGTTAAATGGTTAACACACCACAATATTACAATATTAGATTATTCTGAATCTGGCTATAAACTTTCATTTACCAATTTATTGTATATTTTTATATGTTTTCAAGTTACTTATTGGCATGCTTTCATTTCAGCTTGAAGAACTCTTTTTAGCATTTCTTTAAAGGCAGGTCTAGTGGTGATGAACCCCCTTGGCTTTGTTTTGTTTGCAAAAGTCTTTATCACTCCTTCATTTTCGAGGAACACTTTACTAAATAGAAGTTTGTTTTTTGTTTCTTTGTTTTTTTCTTTCAGCACTTTGACTATATCATCCCACTCTGCTGGCCTGTAAGATTTCTGCTGAGAAATCCACTGATAGCCTTATGAGGGTTGTCTTATAAGTTCCATGTTTCTTTTCTCTGCCAGCTTTAAATATTATCTTTTTCTTTAATTTTCAAAATTTTTCTTTTAATGTGTCTTATGGAAGATGCCCTTAAGTTAACTTTGTTTGGTAACTTATGAATTTTCATTCATGAATTTGAATATCTACCTTCATATTTGGGAAGACCTCAGCCATTATTTCTCAAAATAAGCTTTCTGTCCCTCTTCTCCTTCTCTTCTTTTTCTGGGACTCCAGTAATTTGCAAATTGTTATCTTAATGGTATTCCATTGTTCACATGTGCTTTCATCACTCTTTTTTTAAATTACACTTTTTTCCTTTGTTTTCCTTTGGATAATTTCAAAGGTTTTATTTTCTTCTTCACAGATCCCTTCTTCAGTTTGCTTGGTCCATTCTCCTGTTGATGTTCCCTATTGCATTTTTATTTCATTCATATTCTTCATCTCTAGAAATTCTGTTTAACCCCTTTTTTAATGACTCCTCTTTTTATTAAATTTCTCATATTGTACTGTTCTCCTGATTTCATTGATTTGTGTTTCTGTGTTTTCTTCTAGTTCATTGGACTTCTTTAAGACAGATATTCTGAATTTTTTATTGGGTAAATCACAGACATCTATATCTTTAGGGTTTATTACTGGAAGATTATTTTGATCCTTTGGCGGTGTACCGTTTCCTTCATTTTTAATGGCTCTTGATATCTTTTGTTGCTGTCTTTATATTTGAAGTAGCAATCACCTCCTCTACTCCTTCCTAACTGACTGGGAGAGAAATATCTTCCATCAGCTCTGCTAGAGATTCTGAGACTTTCTTAGACTTTCTGTGAATACATCTGTTTCACGAGTTTTGCTTTCTCTTGTGGCAAAATTCTTAAGTATGTATGCCCTCTCTCAATCCTACAGTGCACCAAGCTGGATGCTAACAGCTTCTCTTTTGTTTTTTCAGAGGAGCTAAAGCTCAAATTTTGGTCTATTCTTGACTTGCAGACTTGTGTTGGCTTTCTGTGCCTGCTCACTACCTGTCTGAAAAATCTTGTTCTTTCCACCTGCGGGAGTGCACAGAAAGTGGGGTGTGTTAGGATGATGTGCTCAGAGTGCTGGGGCTACTGGAGAGACATTTAAGTGGACCTACAAGTGAGGCTTTCCTAATGGCTCTTGAGTAGATTTCTTTATAGAGTCCACAATGCAGTTAGTAGGATCCATGCGCCTTTAATGCCCTTCAAAAGTCTTTTACAGAAAAGTGTATTTTTTAAATGTTTCTCCAGTGATACTGAAGGTTAACCAAATTTGTGATAAACTTCTTTATTGGTTTCAATATGTGCTGTAAAAGGGATAAAAAAATCTACAAGGTACGACCAAGTTTGAGTGCAAATTCAAGCAGACAAAATTCAGAAACATTAAGCTAAGGAGAATAAAGAACTTAGCAAACTGAAGCTATATTGTAATAATAATAATAATAATAATAATAATAGTAATAGTAATAGTAATATAAATAAATAGTAAAAAATAAATTTAAAAAATAGTACATTAACAGAACTAAATTCCATATTGCTGGTAGGGTCAGAATTGATAAGAGAAAATCAAATCAGTGTCTTGAAGAATGAATTAAAGAAGCTCTCCCAGTTTGCAGAAGGAAAAAAAAGTCAAATTATTAAAAAAGATGAGAGAAAATATGATATACATGGAAGCTAAAGAGTGGCATTCCAACATAACAACTGGTATATCATCCAGGAGAACTAAGGATACATGAAACAAAAGTAATTACCAAATATACAAACTGAAGCCATGTTTTCAGAGCTGATGAGTCCTTTCATAGAGATTGAAAGCATTGATCAAATTCTAAGAAAAATGAAAAGACGTACATCTACAGATACATTGGCATTATTTAAATAGCTAATATTAAAAATAAAAATATACGAGTATCCATGGAAGAGGAAAGTCTTCATAACTAAAAAGATAAGCAAAATTAGCTCTTTTTTATATTCACTATAGTGTTAAAAATCAGAAGACATTGGAGTAATGATTATTGATTATTGAATGTATGACCATAAAATTGTATACTCAGTCTTCTGAATGAACCCAGAAACTCTCTACTTGAAGTGCAAAAGGCTCATCTTCTTAATATATTTAGTGATTATGTCATTCAGTAAATCTATTAATATACAAATATAACAAATAAGAGAAAACCTGAGAAGATAAGTCACAGATGAAGAAATTTGCATGGCCAATAAAATTATAAATCATTGCAAATATTACTAGTGATAAAAGAAAAATAAACAAAAATCAGCATACCATTTTTTCACTATAAAATTTGCACAGGTTAAAAACAAATAAAAGTATAATATTTTGCAAAGTAACTAACTGTTGAAAAGTGAATTGGTTTGACTTTCCTGGAAATTACTTTGTTGACTTTTAACTATTAACTTCTTTCCAGAAGTCTAGCTTTAAAAAAAAAAATCTAACATACAGACCAAGCCCTATTGTAGCATAAATTATAAGTATGAAAATTTTGAATAATATCCAATAACCAGAAATAATTCTGGTGGACATAATAAATCTTTATAGAGTAGTGGTTGGATAGCTTATGACAAACCCATGAAATGAAACCACTGGAATGGTATTTTTTGAAGCATTTTAATCTTAAGAAAAAAATCGTCATGCTAGACTATCAACTGGAAAACCAGATAGAAAATGATAAATAATATTACTCCATAATTTCCTTTTTAAACTGTTTTGCATAGAAAAGCAAATAATGAAATATACCAAAATTGTAACCATGATTATCTCTAGATATAGAAGTATAGTGATTTTTATTTTCTTCAATAAGCATATCTGGGTTTTTTTTCCAATCCTCTAGGATAAAAACTGGCTACATTGTAATAAAAAAATGACAGTCTAATAAAAATATAACAAACATTATTTATGAAAATTCACCTAGATAAATACTCAGAGAAAATGTTCTAGTTAATGGATTGTCAGAGCATGAACAGAGTGATGAGAACTATCTTCATCAAATGTAAATGAAATTAATCTTCTGTAATTAGGGACTTATTGTGACAATTGAGCTTGCCCTAATAACATAATATAATTAATATAATGTTCATATTTGTTACATACCTACCACATATCATATATATATATAAAATATGTGAATACATTATATATTTATGGGGATTACTTTTGTACAATGCTGCATTTCATAACTATATGTCGCTTGGGAAATTAATTCTGATGTTCCCTAATAAACCATGGCAAAATTTAACTATGATAGGCAAATCATTCTATGTGACAATTTTACATGCTAAAAGTATACATGAAATTATGAAATCAGGGGCCTTCCTACTATAATATATGCATTAAATGATTATGTTCTAAAGAGACATTGAAGATTAAATGAATAACAGTATTTGTCAAGTTTAAAAACGTATTGAACAGTTTCCATATAGAGACATATTTTTGAGGTGAAAGGATACAAAAACAGATTCCAGAAATATTCAGAGTGATGAAGTGATATGACAAGGTCAAATGATGAACTGTCTTTATGTATGCTAAAAATTAAAGAACAAATATTTATCTTTATAACATATTGTCAGTATTGCTCACAATATTAAAAACCAGTCTTGTACTAATTAGAGTACTGAAAGTTAAAAAAAAATGCTCTGATCAGTTAACTATTAATTCAGACTCTCAGAATTTTTTGTCGGATGGTGCCCCTTTTTATTTCTTCATTTATTTTTTTATGACTTGAGGTCACCTCATGGGTGAACATAGACAGGAAAGCTCTGAGCAGAGTTAACAGGGATCAGGTGGATTCTTTCCCAACTTGGGAATTCCAGTTAGCCAGAAAGCAACACTTGTGGACTAAGAAGGAATGCAATGGTGATGGTTATCCTTTTGGGCACACTCTGAATTCTAAGGAAATCCCTAAATGCTTTGTAGAAGCTCCCTGGTGATTCATTCTGTTTCATAATGCTTTCACTGTAGCCCACTGCATACCCAAAAATTTTAATAAAGAGTTTCACCAGCATAATTACACTAGGACACTGTTAGCTTTTCTTTCTAATACATTTTCCTTCGCTTGAATATTCTGGCCTTTTCTCATATGTATTTGACAAAAGAGCTACAGATAGAAAGTGTTATTATATCTTAGATGGAGGAAACGGTCAATCCATGCATTAATGTCTGAAATGTGCAATGTTGGTGATCAAGCCTCAACCTAGCATTTGCTGGCACATAGGAAACCAGCTCAGGGTTGATAATGTCCAGGAAATTAGTAACTTGTGCATATGGTAAATACTCCATTCCCAGCCAATGATTTATTTAACTGATGGCCGGAGTTCTTATAGTGACTTTAGCACAGTGGGATGGTAGGGCTTTATTAATGTGCTATTCCATGTTGTTCTCTACTGGAAGACTTTAACTATAACATACAGTACACTGGAAAATTGTATACCCAGCAAGTCAAAATGATAAAGGCACCAACATCCTATACTCTGAAAGGACCTTTTTATTTTAACACCATTATATCAATTAGTTTAGAATTCTGTAAAATGAACTGTGACTATCTTTTAGTTGTGAGAAAGAGATTAAATCACATGTTACTTGTCTTCATGTCCTATTCGGATCTATTAATTCTGTCAGTGGCAGTGTTGATTATTTGTAATTCATTGCTTGTGTTCATTAATTTTATATAAAGAATCAGGCCAGCCTTGTGCTATGCGTTCACGTATGGTCTCATTTAATCTTCCCACCTTTCTCCTGCTCACCTTTCATAGTTAGCTTTCACATAGCCCTCAAGCCACAGTTCAAGTCTCAGTTCCTCATGAAAATCTTATTGACACCCCAGTTCAGGTCATGCTGCTCTTTGTATATGTTCTCACAGAATCTTGTTCAGCTTCACAGAATCTATCTTCACAATTTGTACTTAAATTTTATAGGAGAGACGATTAGATGCTGTCCCTCTCCACCCTACATCATGAATTTCATAAGTGGAAAGACCACAGTGCTTCCTGCCGTCACTGTATACCTTTTGAACCAAGCACAGTGACTGTCCAGCAGGTAGCAGTAGGGTTTCCAAGGGGAGAATTCCCGCCTGTCCTCGTGAATTTTTTTTTACTTTTCCGTTCCCAAATCCCTAGAAAAGTTGGTCAGGAAATCGGGAAAATCAGCTCCTTGAACCCAGGTGATTGGTAGTATCAGCAATCACTTTGTGCAAACGATTCTTTGTGGATAACAGAAAACAGTTTGTATCTCGGGATTTGGGCATGGGAAAGTGAAAAAAAATTCCTGAGAATGGGCGGGAATTCCTGCCCTGAAACCCTAGGTAGCAGGTAATAATAAGTATTTGTTGAATGAAAGAATTCTATTGGTGGTTATTATGGTTCCAGTTTTACAAATGAAGCAATTAAAGCTCAAAAAGCTTAAATTAACCAAAGTCATGGTTAAATGAACCAACTGGATGTCAGGAACCCATTTTATGTCTGACTCCAAAACCATTACTGTATTAGATTTTTGTTAATTAAGTAAGAAAATGAAAAGACTGCAAAATTTACCTTTCTTCATATAACACTGAACTATACTAAATATTTGCCATTTCTCTGTACAATCTTTTGGGTCGGTTGTTCTCTACTAGAGGCAAATTTTCCCCCACAGGACTATTTGCAATGTCTGAAGATATTTTTAGTTGTCACAACTGGGGGAAGGGGAGCTACTGACATCTTATCACACGAGAGAACCCTACTCCCCTTTTGTGTTGGCCAGTTCAGCTACCTATCTTCCTTCCTTCATTAATTCACTCACCATATATGCACAGAGTTGCCTAGTATGTGGAGCAAAATGGTGAATAAAACAGAATTACAGATTAACATAAACTTGCAGTCAGTAGGAAGGTACAGATAAGTAAATACATAATTATTATGCACAGTAAATAGTTACCCGGAGATATTCATACAGGAATGCATAGAGGAAATAATATATTTCATCTGGGATGTTCAGGAATGAATTCCTGGAGGAAGAGGCATCTAAGCTAACATCTGAAAGATGCTTTAGAGCTGTGGTTCTCAACTGTTATATCTAGAAACGTGTTTTGTCACAACTCCGGGGATGGGTAGTGTTGGAGGCCAGGGCTGCTGCGAAATATCCTACAATACATGGAAACCCTCCCCCAATGCCAACCCACACACAACTAGGAATTATTTGGTAT
Organism: Rhinolophus hipposideros; assembly: GCF_964194185.1. Taxonomy (NCBI): domain Eukaryota; kingdom Metazoa; phylum Chordata; class Mammalia; order Chiroptera; family Rhinolophidae; genus Rhinolophus; species Rhinolophus hipposideros. The sequence goes on from NC_138060.1 coordinate 48,027,977, forward strand.
AAAACGTCAGTTATGTTGAGTTGAGAAATCCTATTTTAGGTTGATAATGACAGATCATTGTGATGTCGCCAATGCATTTTAAAATTCAACTTAATTTTGTTGTCCTCTATTATTATTTTTATAAGTTGTAATTGTCAATAGAATAGTATCTGTATCTACTATCTATGGTGTTTAATCTTGTAAGCGAGAAGAAACTATATGAATATTTAATAGACACAAATTAACATTTTTATTACCTTTAATGACATCTCTTACTTAACAATAATAATTTATCCTACCTCATTTCTTTAGAATTTCCATTACAGTCCAAACTTAAGCCTCTGTAGCACTTCCATTTTGCAGTGTAGTCCTATGAGTATACTCGCCTTGGGGCCCAGGTTCATGCCAGGTTCATTTTTATACTTATATTAGGGTTCACTCATCGTGGATTCTCAGGATTTCATTTCACTACTCCAAGCTAGTTATTTCTCTCACGGAGGCTGAACAGTTAAGTCTGCTGAAAAGTAGAAACCAACTGATTAAAATACTTTTATACTGCAGTACCTGCAAATGAGCCCAGATAACAAATTTTTGATCACTAAAATTTCTTTCAATTAGAGTTCTGAAATCATATATGATTAAGCTTCTCCTGGATAATTTGCTATGAGTGTTCGAATTTTTCAGGGAATGCCTCTGTTCCTTTGTCATGTAAGATCCATCTCAGTAGTCATCATTACTTTTCCTTCAGGACTAGACCACTAGAGGAGCTGCAATTTGACTGGCATTTGTCTACCAGCATGTCTTTTGAAAAAGGATAGAAAGTGATGACACATTGAATCTCAGTTGCTTTCAGAAGTCTTCGGGGATATTGGCCATGGTGACATACTCCCTCAAAATAAAGCAGCGATAAGTCTTATAATGACTTGCTTTCCTTTTTACTTTCACATGGATGACTTGATTCTAGTATTTTTCCCTCTGGGCATATACTACAACTTTACCATAGTTGGTTTTTGTAACTCGCATTGAAGATTATGACACTATCCCTACTCTAAATATTGTAAGTGTTACATTCATATTCTGCTTATGTTTTTGTAAATTGTTTATCCTTATTTACTTTTCCTTATTTAAAATGCAATCTGAAAACCAAGTTTGGATTCAATGGAGCTCCTGTTTATAATATAAACTTTTAAACTGAAGAAAAAAATGAAAAGTGCCACAAATATTTAAAGGTTGGCAACATTGACCTGATAGTAAAATGGTCAGTGCACCAGTGTAAGGATACACAGTGTTTGAATATAGGCAAGTCCCCATCTCCAAATTATTGTCCATTTCAATCTATGGAATATGTGTAATATGATAAGGATGTTTTTGAGTTTTCCAGAATTCTAAACACTATGTTAACTCTGAACACTGTTGATACCAGATTATAGTGTGGATTAGAGAACCATCTCTATATTTCGCGTACTTTACAGTAGACATTTATAAACAAGGAAGGGGGTTGATATTGGGTGTAGATAGCAACAAAGGTTATCTAAAAAGAATATTTCAGAGAAAGTAGAAATGGGAGATGACATAGCATTGCTTTACAAATCAATGCAAGAATAAAATACGGATATTTATTTTACATGGTCTTGGCAGTTCAGATTCTGTAATATTTAATATTATTTTTCAATATTCTTCCTAATTCCAATTTTAATGGATGGGCACAATGCATGACATCAGTGTGCAGGCTTTGATGATGTCTATCTCATGCAAATACTGCTAACGTGCTCATGGCACTTCCAAACTGCTGAAGTAACTAATTAGGAGTTGATCTGCTGGAGTAGCTTAGGTGTGTTTTGTGGTCTTCTTGCTGTTTGCCCCTCTTTCTGGTTTTGTTAAGATATGAAACAAGGAAGGTTTCCTTTTTTGCTGGTTGTCAGCATGTAGAGATCTTAGGAGTTATGATACCAGTTTTGGTGAAACTCACAGTTTGCAAGAATTAACCTTTCTTAGTAAGTAGGAGCTTTGTTGAATTATTCATCAATACTGTTAGGTTGTGAATGATCTGTGTCTGATATCTTTGGGTTGTATAATGGTAAATTAGATCAAGGATGAGTGTCTTTTCTCACTCCCAGTTTTTGTTCAACAGGAACTCAGTGGTGTTATAGCACTCCTTTTGGCTGGTCACGGAATTGATGGTGCAAGACTGTATTATTGGGACTCCTTTCACATCAAAGTATATGCAAATGTGTATGGATCAGGGCTTGGCTTACAAACTGATAGACATTCTGTCCAGGTCATTTGCACATTAAAGGGTTTTGTTCTTAAAGGTTTTTAAGTACGTTTAACTTCTTTTGAACATTAACATAAGTTGTACTAGATCCCAGAGGATTTCAGTAACACGTAGATTCTTGCATCAGAGCTGGAGTTAGTAATAATCTGAGAGAGTTAGAAATGGTTTGCTCATATCATAGGAATCTTTCCTCAGACACTTGAAGTACAAAGCATCCATGAGAAGCTGCCATGTATAATTTCTTATAATAACTAGGGTGGATTTTATGAGCAGAACATATGATTGTATTTTATGTATGCAATCTGAAAATCGCAAGCAGGCATAAGTGGACATGAGAAAACCCAGCAGCTAGATTAAACACATCTGTTTCTGAGGTTTTTTTATACTATTCCTGTTTTGTTTGTTTGTTCATTCTTTCATCTTCTAGAGCTCACTTGCAGACAAATGTTGCTGACGCCAATGTTTAAGAAAAATACATTGGGAGAAAACATTCTATCCATCAATATAGGCTTTTTTCTTTAAATTGGGTAAAAATTTTCACTATATTAATTTAGGGCACAATTCTTCCACATGAAACACATTTCTTCATGAATATGCAATCCAAGCCACAGGTAAATCATAGACGATAAGTTAATAAATAAAATAATCTGAGAGAGAAAAAAATAAGTTTTTTTTTTTTCACAGTTTGACTCAGCATAATAATTCTATTAATGGCTGTGTGCTAAGATGTGTTGGAAAATAGCAGAAATCTTACTTGGGATTCCATAATTGCTGCATTAGGTACATTTCCAAGATATAGTAAATGTACTTTGTCTGTTTATTACAGATTTAAGATATTTTTAAGTAGAAAGATGTAAAGAGTAAACCATTAAACGTTTAATTTAACTTTAATTTTTAAAATCCCCTTCTATTTGCTATACAATTGGCAAGGATTACCTAATTTTAGTTGTCTGGATTTTGTATTTTTTCGTCAAATACCTTTACTAGAAAGAAAATTGAAGCATTTTACATTTGTACTTCACTTTCAGAAAATTCTTGTCTTACTCTTGTCATATTAAAAACTGAAATTTATGAATATTAATTAATCACTTTGAGTATGTTCCTTGTAAATTTTAATTTATTGTTCATGTGTAATATTAACATCTTGCTGATGATTTTATCGAAAAATAAGATTGGTTGATAAAGATATGCATTACACATATTTTATGTGTTTTTTACATATAGTTGTGTTATAGAATTTAAAATATATATGTACACAAAAGCAGAGAAAATAGTAAAGTAATACAGTGTAAGGAACCTCAATATGTCTATCACCTAACTTCAACACTTAACCTACTGTCAATCTTCTTTTATCCAAGCCCTTTCTCAATTTCCTCACACTTCTAGAACAAATCCTAAGCATCGTGTCATTTTATTTGTTAATATTTCACCATTTACCGCTACCAGCTGAGAATTTGAATATACTCATGAAACCACCACCCTGACTGACATATGTTTTAAAAGTACTTTTAATTTTTGTGGACATATTTTAATAAGTTTGAAACAATGCCCTCAGTTAAAATCAAATTTAAGTATTTCCTAGCAAATGATTGAGAAGTATCTGAAACAAAAAAGAAGACTTAAAACTGTGGGTAATAATGCTAATGAGATATTAAGGTATAAGGCACGATACATTTCTTCTTTCATTTTAAGTTTCATTGTTTCTGAGTTATGCCTCTTATAGTCAGAACTAAACAACTATGCAGAAAATGTCTCAGGCTAATGCCCTCAGGTTGGTATTTTGGTTCTGCTATTGTTTGGATGACAGATGTACTCTTTCACTCACAAGCATCATTCATCTAAGTTTTATACATTTTTTTATTCATATAAACTTACATGAATCAGGTGAGACCAGAAGGAGAATGATCAAGACAAAAACAGGCAGCTTATTCATTCACCAGAACTATTTATAGATACTGCTTAATTTATACTTAATCAGAGTAGTTGAGAGGCAAATGGTTCAAATGCTCCCTGAATCAGTATAGACATGCAATATGCTTAATGGCATATTTTGTGTGTATATGTGTCTGTGGCCCTCTTTGCTTGGGTTGGGGAGAATGTTGATGGGCAGCCAGAAATCTTCTTTTATGCAATTAGAATGCTTGGTTTATGTATTCTTTATATATTGCATTCCTATTCTTTATATGCAGCATTCACTGCAGAGTGTTGGTACTAGCAGAGTACTTGTTCTTCGCACTCGTGTGTTGCTAAGCTGGTTGCTTTTGTTTCCAATCTGCTGTGGACCAATGCTTTCATAAAATATAATAAAAAAATTAATTATTAGAAACATGAAATAAAAGAAAGCAGAGACATATAAAAGACAAGCCTAATTTTTTTTTTATTATTATAAGTTTTAACAGACATACAAAGAGTCTGTTAAATTGCTATAAGTTTCTAAATGCTTACTCTGCATTTTTGTTCTGTATTTCTTCTCAGATAGGTAATAGATATTTTGTGATATGTCCTTAATCTGCAGTCTGGACTGGAATGTTGACCTGAATTGCAGGGGTAACAGTCACATTTAATTGCCAGTATGTCATTGTCATTGACCAGTAACCCCAACCAAAGATCTGGAGAGGGGATCTGGATGTCCCCTCATCTGTGCCAGATTTTAACTGTATTGCTTGATGATTCTAGGGGTCGTAGAAGAGGAGTCAGGATAAACAGAGAGTCTGGGTAACGCTTTGTGGGGACAGGGTGTGAAGTTTGGTCAGAAACTGTTTTCCAAGAGGTATAAAGTGTTTCAGCATATTAACAACTGGTATAATTATGCACAAACCATGCCAGTACCTACCAGAGGAAAATCCTTAGCACTTCACATCTCACCTCTATAGACCCTGGAGGACACGGAGCCTGTTGTCTTCTCTGTACCTAACTAAAGGCCTGGAACATCGTAGCAGATGTTGAATTAATGGGTAATTGACTGAATGAGGTTTGCAGAAGGAACGTGTCTTTTTAAAAGTTTTTATTAAGCCATGGCAATTCACACACTGAAATAAGATGTGTATACAAGGTCTGACAATTAAGTTCACGGGACAATTAAGTTCATGAACTTGTTGCAATGATGTTGCTAACCTTTTTTGATATCAGAGGGATTATTCTTTATGAATTTGTACCAACTGGACAAACAGTTAACAAGTTGACTATTTGGAAGTGCTGAAAAGGCTGCGTGAAAAAGTGAGACAACCTGAACTTTTTGCCAACAATTCATGGTTCTTGCATCACGACAATGAACCAGCTCACATGACACTGTCTGTGAGGGTGTTTTTAGCCAGTAAACAAACAACTGTATTGGAACACCCTCCCTACTCACCTCATCTGGGCTCCAATGATTTCGTTCTTTGCATGACGAAGATAAAGGAAATATTGAAAGGAAAACATTTTGATGACATTCAGGACATCAAGGGTAATACGACAACAACTCTGATGGCCATTCCAGAAAAAGAGTTTCAAAACTGCTTTGAAGGCTGGATTAGGCGCAGGCGTCAGTGCATAGCTCCCCAAGGGGAGTACTTCAAAGGTATCCATAGTGATATTCAGCAATGAAGTATGCAGCTCTTTTTCTAGAATGAGTTTGCGAACTTAATTGTGAAACCATGTATGTCAACATCAGGAAGTGCAGAAATTTCTTTCTAATCAGCTGTATGATGACATCTAATCAGATGTAAGAAGCCCAAAAAGACAATGAATTTTTCTTGAACACGTATTCATGTCAAAGAATTGTTAGTGCACATTTGCTTTGAGCTACACAAGAACCGTTTCTCTTTGTTTGACCTAACACTATTTGCATGTTTGTAACAATAAAAATTTGTTTTTCTTCTCATAAGCAGCAATGCAAAATTTAAAAAATCAGTTTTACTTTGTATCAAGGCCTGTTCTGTTAGTTTTAAAACTTTAAATATTTTCTAGATGACTTATTTTCTTTATCTGAGGACAACCATCAAGGTGAATATGGAATATTAACGGATGAAAGTGGTTATACGATACATGTGGACCCTAACATTAATGCATGCACAGTCTTGAGTGAATATGACAGATTCATGCATAAACATCAGCTAGAGAACAGGGAAAAACTAATGGAAGGCTAAATGCCCACAAGAAATAAATGCGATACAGCAGTCACCACAATTTGTCATGTTCTTTCTCAAATCTAGGCTGATGCATAAGATTTGCTCTCACCACCCGCTGTTACCCACCTTGGGGTAACAGGAATACAAGGAATACAAACCTAGTTTTTCAGATCTCTGCATAGATGGCACTTCTTTCAGGACCACTTTGAGGGACAGTGCCTGGCAGTGTCTCTACTCATGTTCAGTTACATGTCCCTTCCTTGAGCCTTCCCAGATTCCTATAATTATCCTTTCAAATGATTTAAAACATTTTGACATTGACTCTTTACGTCTGGTCTCTCCCTTAGTATCAGCCCTATCATTGGCATATCGGGTCTCCAGAAATATAAACAGACTCATAAAATAAATGATAGATTATGGATATACTATTAATGAGCCTTAAGAAACCGTGTGGCCTTATTTGAATTTCCTAGAAAACTCTCCCTGAACACAGCTATGAATAGAGCATGGCATCCTATTTTGGAAGGAAAAATAATTCTGTAAAGGATTCTTGAATTCTGATGGAATTCCACACACACATGCACACACACACACACACACACACACACACATATGCAACCGCACACACATGCACACATTTAAAGCATATAAGAACTAATGTTTCCATACACATATTTTCTACCCCACATCTCTGACCTTTCTGCCTTTCTTTGGGAAAAAAATAATTCCTTCTTTCTTTAGAAATAATTAATGGGATTTGTCAAGTCTTTGGTGCAAACATCTTTTATTTCTTGAGTAATGAAACACGTCCATTTGAGGAGGGGCATCTTTTCCTGCTCCCAAATGAGATATGCCAAGCCAAACATGAATTGGAATGCCAAACATTATGTCTGTGTGTTTGTCAGCTGTGTGATCTATTTCCTAAACCCAAATGCAGTGCAATGACATATTTTACTATTTGTGAACTTTACCTTCTGTTAATATGATTGAAGCCACTGGAAATGGAAATTGTCAGGGCAATTTAACAAAGAAGCCCTGTAAAACTTATTATAGTCCAGGTAGTAAAAATCAGTTTAGAAGGCATATTCTTCAAACCTAGTTTTATTTGGTAAAACACGTTGGTTCCTGACCTTTCCAGGAACATACCAAAACGGAGTCATTTAGAGGTCCCTCTCTTAAATTATAAACAGCAGCCTGATTAAATTCGGCTGTGTTTTGCTCACGATAGATGACACAATGCATAAGTACACCAAACAGACAGCTAAAAGACGGGCTATTTGGATGATTTTGATGTGTATTTTATGAAATTGCATATTCTAGAAAGCAGTTAAAAGTCAATCTTTATGCACTGGGAGAGCCTAAGTATTCAGTACATCAAAGAATCTTCGTAAGCTTATAACTCAAGTTAATCTTTCAAGTTAATAGAGCAGGAGCTCCATTTTCATAGGCAAACTTTAAATTTCTGCTGTTGAGGTTTCAGGGTAGAAAACCAAATATTGTACATATTGTACATTAAAACACATATTTCGGGAGTATGTTTTCAATGTAAAAATATTAAAAGTTTCATAGACTGTGAAATAGAAAGTAAATCCTTATTCCCCATGCATCCCCAGAGGTGATCACTGTTAACAGGTCCCATATGTACATTCATATCCAAGCACAGGTGTGCCCTCCCATATGTGCACACCTGAGATGAGCACAACTTGGGGGTTATAAATGCAAGGTCTACAGTCTAACTCCTGGGCCTTACCTATCAGCTGTGTAAACCTAAACATGTCACTGACTCTCTCTACATCTCAATTTCCTCATTTTCCCCTTTGTAATATGAAGATAATCATGTGCCCCTATCATATGGTTGTGAGTATTAATTGGTATTTCAAGTTTAGACGAGCATCTATCTTATGGAAGAACCCTTCAAAACTATTGATTATGTTGTTATTATTGAATGACAACATAGTACTCATTTAAATTGAAAGGGTGAGCATATATTAGGTAAACAGTTAATTGTATATATATATACTTTTTGTATTTATACAATATATACCTGTAGATAATGGTCTGCAACTTATTTGACATATTTCATGGACATATTGTCATATTAGTGTATATATATATATATACATACATATATATATAAAGGTTTATTTGTAATATATAATATACATATATAATATATAATGTATATACATACATATATATGTAATATGTATGATATATATGTGTGTGTATATATATATACATATATATAAAGGTTTATTTGTAATCACTGTGTAGAGTTATATTTCATATCTTAATTTCTATCACACCTTAATTTATGACTCCTTTATTTGTGGATATTCAGTATTCCAATTTTGTACAGTAATAAAAATGTTGTAATAGCACCTTTGCTTGTATATTATTGCAGTCTGATAACTATATCTGTAGGATAATTGCATAGAGATGAGTAAAAGGACGTATGCATTTAAAATATTGGTAGTTACTAACAAATGTGCCAAAAAATTTTTGCCAAGTTTATCTTCCACCAGCAAAATAAGGAAGTCATGTAAGGGAGCTGTTTTGAAGGCTTTTTTAGGGCATAATCTTTAGGGAAAACAAACAAACAATGAAAGACTCATCAAGATAGAAGAAGCTACATCACAGTTCAAAAAATGGTTTAATTGGTAGCAGTTGATTGCTTTTTAGTTTTTAACCAGTAGTCACATTTTGTGAACCAAAGTTGAAGGGAAGAATTACATTCCAAACATATACCTTCACTGACATCTGAAATAAATATTGTCAATAATGTTTGCAACATTTAGATGTTATTTTGAAGTTGTATAGTAAGGTGATGAGATTAGTTTTATAACATAATTTTTGTCGTTAATTTTTTAAGGACATGAAGTGGAAATTTGACTCAAGTCAATGTTATATTCTCCTCTCCTTGCCTCAGATTGTTAACACTAAGGCCAGTCTCATGGGTGTGTGACCTGTAGAATCACACAGGGCCCCATGCTCAGTAGGGTCCCATCCATGATTAATACTCTCTGTCTCCATCTTGAAATTCTTAACAATTTTTCAACAAGGGCCCCTTATGTTTTTATTGCACTGGGCCCTACAAATTATATAACCAATCATGCTTAGCAATAATTAAATGTCCTGTTAAATTGCCGGGCTTAGTTGAAACACAATTCATATGTTTGTTTGCTTGTTTGATTGTCTGTTGGGAAATGCCTCATGGTTGTGTTCATGTCTTATTTCTGAGAAAATGGCATGACTCAAATGTCTCTCCACAAGATATCAGCAAAAGTGTGTTAGCCAGATGTTTGATATAGACCTTTGAGAAAATAATTATGGGAGACTTTGATACAGATCTATTGCAAAGGGATCCTATTTTCTGAAAAATAAAAATGCCTTGCATTTATAGAAATGAATGTTCTATAAAGCTGTGGTAGAATATCATTCTACACACACAGAATTATTTTCCCACCTAAAGCATTAGGCCAAATGGGAAGATGCTCATTTTGTGCTGTTGACATGTACTTTGCAGATCTAGTTATCCGATACTGTCAAAGTGTAAACAAAACTGAAGTTCAGGAAAGTTTAATGATGGTGCACAATGACATTGCACATTGATAAACCCTCTTGACCTTCAACTGAGTCAGCGTTGCCACCTTCTCCTTCTTCCCCAGTCCAGATTTTCCTTCCACATTTTGATAAATAGTTCTAATTGAAGGCGATTGTCATCATAATCCCATGACGGGGTTCTTCTGATATAGAAATAAAAAACAATTAAAAATGGATTTTCCAAACAGCTGTGGAAGATGAGAGCTGCTCAGATCCTGGAATTACACATCTTGTCTTCAAAGCCTGAAAAGCCTGTGACCCTGAGCTGTTAAGGGCCTCTATGAGCTTGATTGTAAAATAATGATAAAAATAAAAATCTATGTCATAGAATTTTTTAAATATTAAATGAGATTATCTGCATGAGGCATCTGGACCATGGGAAACACTAAAAAAGGGAAGAAAAAAAAGACTAAAACAAACCAAAATAAAAACCCCAAAAAACAAACAAAAAAATGTTTTACATACATGGCCTTTCGTACATGTCATTGATACAGTAAAACATGATGTACTGTAAATCAAATCATATGTTTTTATAATATACCTGATAAGTCTATAATATGCATAAGTGACAACAACTAGGTTATACATTTTTGGTTTTATCATGAAGTGTACATAGTGTGCATACATTTGGATGAACAGTGTGTAAATTAGTGTAAAACATATCATTGAAGTAGCTTTAAATTAACAAATTTGGTTGATATTTTTAGAATATACACTATATAAAAACTTTCTTATTCTAAATGTTATGTTGGATGAAAAGAATGTCAGTCAGTTCAATTGCTGGACAAAGAATTTATGTTTTGTGGTCACAGTGTTTTCTTTAGGGTGCTTTTCATATTACAGCAAAAGACATTACAGATCATTTAGTCCAGAATCTTCATTAATAAGTGAGAAAACTGAGTCCCAGAGTGATTGTTTATGTTTAATATTGGGTCATACATGAAGGTAATGCCAATTTTTATTCAAAAACCAGGGCATTATTATAAATTAGGTATATAGTGTACATATAACTTATTGTCATCATTAGCAATGAACATAGAGTTCTGTCATTCTGAAGTCTGTTTCTTAAGTGACCCAAAAATAATCAACAGGAAATGGCAAACTCATGAAAACTAAAATCAATTTTTATTTTCTTTTACCAATTCCTCATATAAATGAACAGTCTGTCTTGTGTCTTTACTTTGGCCTAGTTTAATTTTAAAAGCCATAGAATGATGGGAGGAAACAGCAGTTTTCAAAATGGGCACTAGGAATCATTGCTTTGAGGATTTTTAAATTTAGGGTTTAGGGAAATGAAGCAACTTTGGCTGAGGAAAAGAAAGATGGAACAGTTATTGAAGCCATGATGCCTAGCTCAGTGCTGGGCGAAAGTAAGAGGTGATTCAGGGAGAGAATTATGGAAAAATCAAGCCAGTTCTTTTTCAGTTTTCATTTTTAAAGTCAACTTTGTTGAGGTATAATTTATGTATGACAAACTGCATCTATTGAAAATGTAAAAATCGATGCATTTTGACAGGTGTATACGACTTTGAGACTACCACCACAGTCAGGGTGAGGGCCATTTCTCACTCACAGACATGTCCATGTGCTCTTCTGCAACTGTTCCCTGCTTCCTGATAAGCGGCAGCTTCAGGTCAGGTTGAGACCCAGCCTAATAATATATTTTACCATATCTCAAAATAAGCTTATCAGCTATGTTTCCCTAGAGATTTTCTTTTTTTTTTTATGTTTTTAAATTAGTACATTTGCTCTCTATATTCCTGGGAAAACAAATAAAATACATTTTATAGTTAATTGGCCAACTTTATTTAATAATTAGAAACAAGATTTAAAATTTAGAATGTGCAATAGTAAAGCAAAATCAAACAAACAAATACAAAACAGACAAAAAAAAATCCTTCGGTCTCATATTCAAAATCCAAGATGACATATGGGGAAAATATACAAGTGGAGAAGTCCCAGGAAGACCCGTTTTTAAAAATACAACTCCTGGATTTCTGCAGATCATTCAGGAGCAAAGTCATTTTCACCCTCCCTTTGAAGTGCATGGCGAGGGTTGGGGGAATAGGTGGAAGTGGGGAATCACTACATAGATGAAAAGGTGGGTAGATGGTTCTGAAAAATGGAAGAAGGCAGGAAGACCACATCAAGGTCACTCACTGAAAATAATTCCAAAAATTGAGGGACTGGAAAAGAAATAATGTTCCTGTAAGACTACATTGTTCCGTAATAACATAGAGTCAATGTTGGAGAGACCCAGGTTTTAATTTCAGCTTCTACACTTAGTGTTATGACATGGTCCATCTCTCAATGTTGTTGAGCTTCATTTTTGCAATTTATAAAATGAGGATGATATTGTTAACATTGCAGAGTTGGTTTAATAATTAAATGAGATTGTGCATGTTAAGAAGTTAAGTTTAAGAAATATATAATATTGATTATTTTAAAATAAAGGGCTCCCTCAAACATATACAGGAAATCCATAGCTGTATGGACTGCTGGAAAATGCTGGCCCCTCTGTGAGTATTAAGCAACTGTAATGTCCCTGAAACTCTGGTCTTGTAAGTCTTCTGGTGTTTTTATTCACATCCCCTTGCTCCAAATGTCTACTTCTTTATGTTTCTGTTGGGTGAAAGAGAACATGCTAATTCTACTTATTTAAATGCAACTTATCTAATAAATAGTGGAGTAGAAGTTTAAACTCTTACCCACTCCAAAAAACATTGCAAAGTCTGGAATGGGAACTTAAATCTGTAGGTACTCATGTAATTATAAATGTAAACCTTAAAAAAATGAAATAAGCTTCATTTCAGAAAGATTCTCAGTGATCAGTGGGCAAGATAAGGTTGGCACATGGGGCTCCTTACTGTCAGGAACTCTGTAAATTCATTTTGATGGTCTTTATGTCAAGAAAATAATAAGCACAAAAGGTAGGGGTTGTATTATTAGAGAGCCTATGGTACTTAGTGTTACACTCTTCAGTACAAGTGACTAGAGTTTTCCCTCCATTAATTAGGAAGGACAAATTATAACCTATCAGAAAAGTCTCCTGACAGCATAATATCAAGTTCTGGAATAAAAATCATATTTAGTGTCGACAAGATTCAAGTGCCTCTTTTAGATATTCCGCTTTGTTGTGGCAGTAAAAAGTAAGCATTGCGCCATGTTTTTTTTTCAAAAAAAAAAAGACAGAAAATCTCTCAGGTAACAGAGGGAATCCTGATGGAAAAAACATACTATACCTGTGAAAAATAGGAAACGTACTTTATGGAATTAGATCCAATTGGGAAGTTGGGAGGCCTGATTTAGCGTTGGCTTTACCATAGTAAACCCGACCTACATACATGTTTAGAGCACCTGTTTTGGACCAGGCACTGTGCAATGTCCTAGACAGGAAATAAACTAAGATTTGGCTTTTGTGTTCTCTATCATTTATCCGACGATACTTCCTTCATTTATGACATGAAAGAATCTGATAATCTCTAAACTCTTCCATCACTGATATTCTTTGGAAAAATCAATGAATATATTCATTTATTCTTTCTATATGCATTCATTATGATTTGATTGCTGTCGTTATTGCTGATGGGGTGAGCAGGTAGACAATGCCTCTGTCCTGATGGGGCTAACATCTGAGGAAGTAGAGACAGAGCCTGAAAAACAAACAAACAAATAATAAAATATAACTTCAGACAGTAATAATACACTGAAGTAACAGAAGCACATCAGATGATGTGATAGTCCCAGGGAGAACTATGATTATTATCAGAATAGAGCTCAGAAAGCAATGCGATGTTGTTGAGTGTGTGCACATGCAATTAGTTTTTATAATCTGAATCTAAATACAGTTCATAAAATAAATGCATCAAGACATATTGAGAAACAGTTTTCAATACTGGGCTCACAAACAGTATCTAGTAGAACAATCTTCTTATCAGATGAAGTACACAGTGAAATTAACCCGGCAACCTCACTGCCCGCATAGCGTAAACATCCAAGGTATAAAAAAAAAAGCAAATTCTGAGGAAGAACCTAGAGTTTATATCAATAATAAGTTGATATAATTTGATATAAGTTGATTCCATAAGTTGGCACCAAAGTATCACTAACCATGGAGAAGAATTGGGGTACTGATGTAGAACACAGAATACAGAGCCAGAACACCCAAGTTCACTTTCCAGTTCTATCATTTGTGGAAACTTAGGCAGGTTACTTAATTTCCCTGTGTCTCAGTGTCTTCATCTGGAAAATGGAGTTAAAAAGTAGTCCCTGCTCTATAAAGTTGCTGTGAGAATTAATGAGATGATCCACTATTTTAGGGAGTCTAAATTATTATTAATATCCTATTTTTAACATAACTAATTTTAATTTTACATTTATATAATGCTATATAAACTACATTTAAATATTCACTGAGTACTAGATAATGCATAAACATTTAAAAAGTCAGTTCCCAGTGTCCCTTCTTCCACCAATGACCTACGCAATGACCTACACCAATGACCTTGTTTGTTACACAAACAAGTCATTTTGCAAAAGGCTATATTGAAAGCACATGAGTTGTGTTAGAGAAAACAATGAAAATTTCACCTAGAGGAAAAAACAACCCAAATGCCCACATCACCTTATTAGAAAATGGATTGTTTCCTTGATGGTACATGTCAGTTGTTAATGGTTAGATGACAATGGCCTATACAATGTGAATGAAGCTTAAGTTTTACAGGATGTTACTGCAAGATTTTCTCAAATTTCCTGATGGAACCAATAGGTTTATTTTTGTATGATATGTCTGATAATTTAATTTTGTGGAGTATAGTTCATTTAAAATATGAAAAAAATAAAAGCAGGAGGCTAATATGGCTGTTATCGTAGGCTGTTTTATTTTAACCCTAAATTTCTGCAGTTATTGTATTGTCTAATTTGTTTGCTAAGATCTCATATTTCAAAAAGGCTTCTAGAGTGTACCCCAAGTTATTTGTAAACATGCTAGAGCATTTTTAAATTATTTTCAAATAGGACTACAAACAGAGCTTTTTTACTACATCATTCCCTGTGCCAGTGTTATAGAAATCTAGTCCCCTAAAATTAAAAAAAATAAAAATCTGAATTTTATATAGCAATAAAATTTGGGGAACTTTAGTGGTAGCATGAGGCTCTAAAGATTTAAAGTAAAAGGTCTTTGCTATTCTTTTACATTTGGGTTAGAAATCTTGAAAATACTGAAAGCTCACCTTTAAATTCCTTAAAAATAGGGTCTGTAAACATCTATCAACCTTTTATTGACCAGACTTTCACTTCCTCTTCTTATGTTTTAGTATTATTTTCTGAACTCTTTCTCTAATTACTGGAAAGAAGATGGAGGTAAGAGGAAAGCATAATGTAAGAAGCTAATAGCCCCAAAGGGCTATAGCCCATTTGTGTTTCTAATAGTTATACATCTCTTATCTTCATTTAAAAACTTAAAAGAATAAACAGAGCTCATATATAAGCATAACTAAATATAGACATGTTCTTTTGATTTCCAAAGAATGAACAGTATACGATGATATCTTTTGAAGGAATGGAATGTATCTCTTGGTCCCATAAGGTTTTCCCTTGGTTTAGAATATAGACTACAAATTATTTAAATTTCTCAGCACTTTAAGGAAAACTGTAGCATTACAGAACACAGTTGTTTCTTTTATATTTCTCTTGCGTTTGTGTAATAGACCCCATGGAACCAACTTAAAAACAAGGGTAAGCGAAACCTTTGATCCTTGGGGAAGATGATTTGATGTAAGATATTTCTTCTTGGTGAAGCCTCCTGAGACCCACCATTCTTCAGCTTTGACAGTTTTTTGTGATCTATGGCCAATAATCCCTGCTTAATCTACAAAATGCAGCACTCTTTTAGAATGGCAAATATACTACCCAGGTGTTAAGAAGGTCACCAAACCAGTTCATTTACTATGATAAAAGAAGACAGCCATCCTGAGGATATGTACCTCCCCTGAAGTCAATGGGAAAAGAACAGTTCCAGAATATTAACTTAATTACAGATTTTCGTGATAACAAAAACCCCTTTTAAAATATAATAACGTGTGTGCATTGGGTGCCTACATGGGCCTATGCTTAATCACATGAACAGTTGATTACAAATAGGGAAGAATTGCTCAGGAGGTAACTTTCCTGATCTGGAAACAAAGTAAAATGTCTTGGTGTGATGCATTGTAAACTAGGATAAACTGCTCTGCCATTAGCTAGCTATTTGATTTTGGACAAGTCACCTAAATTCTCTGTGTTTCAGGGTTATTGGTAAACTGGGAAGTTTACCAGTCATTATTTGGTCAATCCTCTTCTCAAAAATTAGTATGTAATTCAAAGGGAAAAAAAAAACAAAACATGTGAGAGTAAAAATTAAAGAATCAGGAACTTCTGCTTGAAAGTGAAAACTTATGAATTTTGACAAAAAGTGATTAAGCTCTCTTAGTTGTGGACTTCAATATTATCCATTCTAGCCTGTGGGGGATACAGTTTGAGGACGAGAGTTGCAGGTGACCTACAGCTAAAACATTAGGAAATAATTATTTATGCAAAATGGTGGCCAAGCAGATTTACTGTATGAATGGTATTTTGACCATTCTTATTCGGTAATTGTTGAGCAGTAAAATGGGAATATACGAACATTGAAATAGTAATGTCAGACTGAGGAGTAAAAAACACAGAGTAGCTGCAATATCAGTAGATTTGGATGTAAATGCCAATGTTGAATAAGTATCACCAAGTGTAATACAGTGAGTAGAACATGGGTACATTGTTAAGATGAACCACGTGAACCCTGGAGCCAGAATACCTGATATCTCAGCTTCATCACTAACTGAACGAGTGATAACGTTACTTATCTTTCTGTGCCTCAGTTTCTTTATATATCCAAATGGGACCGATAACAGGACTAAGTAAGTTAATACATGCAAAGTACATAGAACAGCTCCTTACACACAAGAAAGAGTTGGCTATCTTATTACATGGAATGATAAAGCCTCATTTGCTATCCTACTTCTGCTACACATTTCTCCCCCCTTGAGTCTGAGGTACTTTACCTGAGAAAGGGTAATAAGTATATGTGTCTTTCTAAATTGTAAGATTTAATTGGGTGATGTCTCCTCAATTGCTTTGTAGCTTTCAGGAACCACATGTTAGGAGCTCTTTGGCTTTTTTGTTTGTTTGCTTGCTTTTAAACATTTGTTGCAGTAATTTTCATTAAAATGCTGACTGGAGTGTCACTCCCCTGTCACCATGCATGCACATGTCACCTGTTTTACATACATGTGCATGTGCTCACATACCCACAATCACACACCCCTCTGCCCGGCTAACTGTAAAACAGAATTTCTTAACCTCGGTACCATTATTAACATTTTAGGCTGAATAATCTTCCTGCGCATTGAAGATGTTTAGAAGCATTCTTGGTCTCTACCCACTAGGCACCTCCCTCATCATGACCATGAAATATGTGACCAGGCGTTTTGGAATATCCCTGTAAAGTCAAGTCACCCCTAATTGAGAACCACTGCTCTAAAGTGTCTTTCAGATGTTAGCATAGATGCCAGTTGCTCCAGGAAAGCATTTCTAGGCATCCATTATTATCTCTCTTATGTACTTCTGTATGTTCACCTCCAGATAATTATTTACCTTGTACCATAATTATCTGTTTATGTGTTCATATCTCCTAAGGACTGTAAGTTTACTTTGTTTGGGAATTGTATCTTACTATTGATTTTCACACAGTAGATACTCTATGCACATTTGTTGAAGGAAGGCAGGAAGAAATGTAGGGAGGAAGGAGGGAAGGGAAAGAAGAAAACAAATAGAAAAAAAGAAAGGGAAGGGAAGGGAAGGGAAGGGAAGGCAAGGGAAGGGAAGGGAAGGGAAGGGAAGGGAAGGGAAGGGAAGGGAAGGGAAGGGAAGGGAAGGAAAGGGAAGAAAAGGAAAGGGAGACAGAGAAAAAAAGAGAGAGAAGGGGGAAGGGAGGGAGAAAGAAAAGAAACAGGAAAGGAATAGAAGGAAGAAATGAAGGGAATGAAGGGAGCAGGAAAGAAAGAATGAGAGAAAGAGGAAGGAAGGAAGGAAGGAAGGAAGGGAAAAGGAAGGAAGAAAGGAAGGAAGGATGAGAAGGAGGGAGGGAGGGAGGAAAGAAGGAAGAGAAGGAAGAGGGAGGGAGAGTGGGAGAAAGGAAGGAAGGGAGGGAGGAAAGCATATAGGGGTATATGATCTGGTCTGGTCACTTACTGGGATCCTGAAGGAGTCATTTAGTCTATCTGGGTATCTAATTTCCCCTCAGAAAATTGAATGTTGGTCTTGATATTGTCCAGCATTCCATTGTGTATCTTTCAGGGTACACTGCTTTGCAAAGATGAAGGGATCACTAGGCTCCTAAGGAGTTAAAGTGCAGACACCACCACTTATTCCCAGGGAGAAGCCCAACTTCTGCAAGAAACCCGTTGTTTTTTATAGGCACATGAGCGTCGATCCGATGTTTAGCAGACACCTTATATGCCTGGGTAGAAACCTAACAACTTCAGTTGGAAACAGGACAAATCCTGGAACTAGCCCTTGTTTTGGAGAGATGGTGAGGTAATAACACATATTTTACGAGAGGGAACTCCCAACATCGCCCATGTAGTTGGTTAATTAATGCTCACTAGCAAAATGAAACAAAACACTGCCTCCACTGTTCTATGAGTCCGTGTTTTTGTCAAAGTAACAATAATTTTTAAAAAGGGGCCAAAGCCCACAGTTAATGCCAATACAATTGGAACATTTTCCCCTAGAGAAAGGGAGGGATAGAGGTTTTCCTCGCATGGAACTGGGTCTGTCAGTGATTCTCTCCTCAGACTCCTTTCTCCACCCACCTTTCAGAATGGACCTCAGTGGGAGCGGACTTGAGAGAGGCTGTGTGGTCTCTCTAGCGAGCTGGGTGTTGCCATGTCTTAACCATCAGAGAGGACCAAGAGCTTAAACAGCTGCACTAGCATCTTTCCCTACACTGCCTGAATTTAAAGGCTCTAAAGGGTCTGACTCCTGTATTTCAGCTCGTTTAATACAAATCATTATTTTATATACCACAAGGAAGGAAAACGCAAACCTTTTTGGATGACAACACTATCTCATAATGTAAAATGTTTTCATACATTTTACATTGATTTTTAACATCGTTCGTATGCATTCACAAAAAAGAACATATAAATGAAACTGCTTGAATCATTCTAAACAGTTTTTCACAATCAGAATCTGGTCTTGAATAACTTTATGCGTGAGAGTTGTCATGTTCCAGTGTTTTTGTTTCCCCCACGCACGCTTCTGTGTGCTCCCCAGAGCATTGCTGATGTAGCATTGCTTAGAAGGGTGCTCCACTGATGTCTCTGAGGTATTTGTCTCAGCTGCCACCCCGATGTGTTGAAGTTCATAAGCAGGCAATGATAACCGCATCCTAATTGTACCTAGCTGACAGCTACTGTAAGAAGCATCTTCATTTCAGAGCCATTATAATGTGGGGAAAAAAAAAGTGTGTTTTAGAATTGATGAAATAGGTAATTCACACCTGAATGATGAGAACTATCTTCTTTGTACTTTAAAGGCTTGATGAAATTCAGAGTGGAAAGTACACAGATTTCAGATCCAGACAGAGCTGAGCTCATATTTCTCTATCCGTGAGCTATTTTGATCAGGGCCAATTATTGAACGCCTCTGCGTCTCAGTCTCTTCATCTGTAAAACTTGTCTTAAAGGATTATTGGGGAAAATAAATATGAATAAGTATTTCCTTCCTAAGTAGTTGTACAAAAATGTATTATTTTTGTGAAACAAAAGCCCACTTAAAACTGGTGTTTTCTCTGCATTTAAACATTTTATATGTGATGTTTCCAGATGGAGACTGCAAAAATCGGTAAAGTTTTTATGTCTTTATAATGAATTGGTTACTTTTGAAGATGATGGGCACATTCAAATAGCCTAGTTTTTAATCTATTTCACCTAATAGAGAACCCATCCATGGCTGTGTTGTATTTCTTGTTTGTTTATTTGTTTGTTTGTTTTTTAATTCCTCATTAATATTTTGGCTAAGGTGAAATAGTAAGTCAGCAGTATGTCAAATAATTAAATTTATTCTTTCTCCTACATTGCTTTTCAGTCCAATCTTTAAACAAATGTTAGTTCAGAGACTAAATCATGGCGTCAAACACAGTTGACCAGTTAATCCTAGTATCTGTTATAGACTAACATGTATCTCCCAGAGCAAGCGCGAATAAGACTTGTACTGAAGGTACGTATCTTGAAAATTCAAATCAAAGGATTAGTGTTATCATTCCTGGTGTTATGTATTAAATGCGTAGTAGGTCACAGGAAATCATTAGTTTCTGATTTTATGAAATAGAGAAAAATAGGAAGGCAGGAACTGAAAGACTTATGGCGTCTCCTAGGAGGTGACTGAAACTTGGGAGCCACTGGCTACCCTTGATGTTTTGTTTTGTTTTGTTTCTTTTTGATTTCTGTTGCTTCTTCATCTTGCCAACTCCTGAAGAATCTGGAAAAAGCATCTCATTTTCCACAGGTTCTAGTCCCTTTCACAAAATGTAAAGTGAGTGCTGTTTTAGTTTTGTTTTTCCTTCTGTCTCTTAGACTAGAAAAGCTGGTGATTGTCATTGTTACAGTCACTAAACACTACCGTTCAAGTTGAGAGAATTTTTGAGAAATGGATTCTATCACCACCGATTTACTTATATTTTACTGTGTTAAAATTTGTATCTTTCCAATAACAGACATTGAGCCATCTGGAAGCAAGAGTTGGAGATGAATTCACTGTCAGCTTCCCCCAGAGCCTAGTACAATACCTGTCATGCATAATACATTCAGTAAATTCTGGTTGACTGTCATGAAAATTACTAAGAACAGGAGGGAAAAAGGAAGAGAGAGGGAATTAGATATTTGGAGAATATTCTTGAATTCTTTCTGAACCATGCCAATACAGCAAAACAACCAGCTTAATCATTAAATTCCATCGTCTACATTTATGGTAAGAAATATGATTCTTGAGGCCCACCCCAGGTTCGTTGAATCCAAATCCTTAAGATGAAGGCGTGGAAAATTATGTTTGTAATTATCACTCTTGATAATTCTTATGCTCAGGCAAAATTTTGAAAACTACCGGGGGACAATTATACTTTTAAAAAATGCCTGAGTTGATAAAATAAGTCATGTTTCATTTCAGACTACTTAGCAATTGGAGTATTAAAATGTGGTGCTGGAAAATAAAATTATTGGAGAGGAAGTTTTCTTGTTTTAGGCTTGGTACCCAAACCATCAAATTTTACTCTTCTTTCATATCTATCACCTCACAATGGGCAGCTGAAAAACATTCAATTTTACCATTAATATCTGGACTGGCATTTTCCAGTTTTCAGAAAACGGAGTGTTTTCTAAAAGTGTTAAAGTTGGTATTGATTCAGAGAAGGAGTGACTCAGAAAGTCAGAAACTTTTTTTGTGTACACTAATTGCAGTATACCTATAATTGTAAAGATAATTGTTTTAAATAATATCACATAAATATGTATGATTTTTAAATAACATAAATTTATATTATTTTATAAAAGTGAGAACATTCCTTAAGCCTCTACTTTTTATCAACTTACCATTGCAGTATGATATAGAGATGCATAAAAACTTTGCCAAGCTCTGCTTGTGCACGTTTCTGTCTCCAGACATTCAAAAAAAAAAAATTGGTATCATCATTTTGTTTCTAATTATTTCTCTTTTTTTAATATTAGGATCTGCTGCAGATAAAGCATTATAATTAATAAACACTATTGAGTGATCTGATAGCTCAAATCAGAAGAAGTAATAGGTTCAAATTCCCATGTTTGATTAACATTTGTATAAATGTAAGTAGAGATTTTTTCCATAATTTTTGAATATTACTGCCTTCCTTTAGTAAGGCATGTTGATACACCATAGATCAAACACGAGAATCCCACTAGGACAAAAGTAGCCATAACCAACATAATCACACATGTCCCGTAGTACTAGTAGCTCATTGATTCATTTATAATGAGATTTTTCTGCAATGAATAGCTCAGTCTAAGCATGTTTTTTTTTTCTAGTCCTTGTAAATCACTACTTGTCTATCTGAAAATCTATTTTGTTCTGTTTGCAGAGCACCTTTCACTTGCTAATGATCTGTGCAAATTAAACAGTAAAGGGGAGGAGAGGCAAGGTTAACTTTTCAAAACTTCTTTACTCCGGGTGAATGGTAGGTGAAAAGCAATTATCCTCTGACTCTCCAACCCCCCCACCACTGACATTGCCTGTGCTCATCCCAGGGAAACTTCCCAGCTACAGAAAGGAGCAACAGACGCCTACCTACATGCGCATGCACACGCCACCCCGAACAAATGGGTGGGAAGGAAAGTCTGTTCACAACACCTTGCAAAGCAAGAACAATTAGATAAGATGTTTTTTTTGTCCTGTGTAGACTGGTGTCTGTTCTCTGTAGAGCCACTTCAGTTCAGAACCTGGGCTTGCACTTTGATGAGATTTTCTCCAGTATAATTCCAATAAAGTAGAGTGAAATTCCACATCAACCAAATTTTGCATAGAGGCAGGCTCTGAGGATCCGAGGTATTAGCAGTTTTCCCAGGACTATAGATCATTTAAATACCCAACATGACAAATACAAATGTTGATTTTTATAGATATATCTTTGTTCTGCATTAAATTTCTTGTTTCCTTGTTTACCAACGTTCTTAAAAGTATTGATGGGAGAAGAGACTAAGAAACAGGAGAAGACGTAGTGTTCGTGACTGAATATGCTTATAATTATTTAAGATTTACTGGTTGATAATGGCAAGTTGTGTTTTATAATTGTGAAACTAGAAAGTTTTCATATTCTATCTTTCAGTTCAAAATTCAGTGATGGTCAACACTTGGGCACTTGAGCATCTTGGGATTTGGGAATTGTATTCTTCCATTGTTCAGTGGGGCTAGTGATTTTGATGATAATTATAAAGAGGATTTTGTGGTAGCTTTGGAAATGCTCAGTGTTATAAATAGAATTTTGCTATCCAAAAACCAAGGGGAAATGACTATGTGGGTCCTTGTGCATTTTAAAAACATCGGAAGTTACCTCTGCAATGAGATTTATAAATGTATAAAATTCAATAAGCAAAGAATGGACCTTTATGTGCCTTCTTCCCAACATTGAATTTAAGTGATTTTTTCTGAACAGTGCAAAGCAAGACTATACATATTCCTCTTCTGCTTAATTCCCTACGCCTTATATAGTTTCACAAGATACTTTTTTTTATATTTTTCTGAATAACTGGCATAACTTTTAATTTTTTATTCCAATGAGATTTACTGTGTGCTAAAAGCATGTTTACAAAGATCTCCAAGCAAATCTTGAAATGTATTTCATAAGTCATATTTGACACTGTTCCAGGTAAATAAGCTATGTTTTTCACTATACTCATCCTTCTGAAGCGTGATCTCTGCCTCTGCTCCTCTTTTCAAGTTCATAATATCCATTTATCATAGCTATTGTCTTCATCATTTGTGCTGCTATAACAAAATAACACAGGCTGGGTAGCTTACAAACAATAGAAATGTGTTTTTCACAGTTCTCGAGGGTAAGAATTCCAAGATAAGGAATCAGCATGTTCGCATTCTGGTGAGGGTTCTCCTTCTGGCTCAGGGTCAGTGCCTTTTCTCCATGTGTTCACTGGGCCAAAGCGGCTAGGGAGTTCCATGTGGTCTGTTTTATAAGAACATGGATCCCATTCATGAAGGCTTCATCCTCATCACCTAAACACCTCCCAAAGGCCCCACCTCCTAATAGTATCGCATTGGGATTTGGATTTCAACATATGATTCAGGGGCACACAAACATTCAGAGCATAGGAGCTACATTCATCCCCATGTATCACTATTCAGGAAAAAAAAGTGTATTTTCTGTATAGCTGTCTGAAAATTTGGACATTCAAGCTTTCTGCTTGAAACTTGTGGTCAAATTTAGAAATACACCTTGATTCCAATTCTCTAATAACGTACAGATAACCTTCTCAAGGGAGTTCTTGGTACTAGGGGGAAAATGCATTTGGGAAATAGCAGAGAAATAAACAGAGTAGGCATGAGGCATTATATCTTCATAGCTCCTCTAGATAATAGTGTTCAAGTTTGGATGGTCTTGTTTTTGTAGTTCTTCCAATCTAAACTGCATACTTGGTCATACCCTTTTTAACTAAGAACACTTGTGCAGCAATAGCCATACGGGATGGAACAAGAACTGTGACATGCCTAATTATTTTTACATAATGTACTCTTACTATTTCCTTTTCAGTGTCTTATATTTTGGAATCCAGAATCAAAATTAGTACTAAATACAAGTTTACTACTATCTTGGGTATCTAGATACCATCTCGCTATTTCAGCTCCATGTTGTAAACCATCGAATAACTTTCTTTTTTTTGTTTGTTTTTTTATTGTTGTTGTTTTTTCCAAATTGCATTTTCTTGGGCATTTGCTAGTTTGACTGACGGCAGAAACCTAGTCTGACCTGAAAACTGCCGTGAGGTATAGACCCCTGCCTAGACTGCAAGTAGAGGGAGAGTTTTTTGTCTTCTAGAGTTCCCAGGAGGAGAGTAAGGGAGATGAATCTACAGATTAATACCCTAAATTCCTGCCACACTTCTGTAATAAGACCAAAAAATCCATTTCATGTTTTTGGTTAATTTCCTGGATGAGTTGAGATTAGACACAGAGGTTTCTGACTCCCATTCCACATTTTATCTGCTGAATATCAATATCTCTGAGTATGCAAAGATTCCATTTAAATTATCCCACTCAATAATATCATTTTCTTTTTTTCCCTAAGAACATTGGGTGAAATGGAACTCACCTGCTAATCATATCTCATGAAGAAATTTCACAGCAATATTTTAATACCTTGGGTATTAATTGTTGCCTCTGTCAACAGCTCCCTAATTTGCCAAAGTGGTGACAGGCTTAGTACTCTACTAACTTGCTTTGATTCCCTGGTTCATTACACCTATCTTCTCTAAGTGTTTCCTAAAATCACCTCCAAAATATTAGGTTCGTGCAAACGTAATTGTGATTTTTGCAATTATTTTTAACTTTTTAAACCGTAATTACTTTTGCACCAACCTAATGATACACTTATACTTAAATCCTTGTTTTGAAGCCCATTGCTGAGGGAATCAACCCTCACCAAACAGTAACCTTTACTAATACAACCTATTCATGTAGCTTAGAAAAATAAGGGCTGTTCAAAGACATCGCTATCTCCTTCCCCATGTTCATTGTTCAGCTTGTTACAATATTTGCACACTGAGCTTCACTTTACACTAGTTCTGGTCTTTTCCACTTATGCCTAGATTAATACAAGAGTATTCTAACCAGGATTTCTACTTACAGGTTGTATGCCTTTCAGATAATCTTATAAACCACTGCCAGACAAATTTTACTAATCCTCTATTAGTTCCATGGTCCTACCACTTGAAAATCTTTAGAAGCTTCTATACTTACTGTTGTAGTGATGTCATCTAGACCCATGGCTATAAATACCTAATATTTATGTAAATATCAATTATATTTATATAAATTTATGTAATTGTGTTTCCATATCAAAACTTTCTCTTGGATTTCCGTCTTTTACATACCACTGCCTATTTGACATCTGTACTTGGATGTGGTTAGACATTTCAAATTCAAAATGTCAAAGCTGAAGCCCTTATCTCCCACAACAGACCGTTCCTTCTTCAGCCTTCCCCATTTCATTTGATGACAGCTCCATTTTCCTAGTTGCCTAGACAGAAAGCTTTGGAGATATCTTGAGTTATTTATTTATTATTTGTTTGTTTGTTTATTCATTTATTTATTTTTAGTTCCTCACAATCCACCCCCAATCCAATAAGAAATTCTTGTGTCCCTGACTTCCAAATGCGTTTAGAATCTGATCACCTCTCACCTGCTCCACAGATAAAATTCTGGCACAAGTCAACATCATCTTTGACCTGGATTGTTATGCCTCCTGGATGTTATCTTTGCTTTTTGCTCTGTCTTCTTCTATCTATTCTCAGTACAGTAGACAGAGAGCTCTTTTAAAACTGTTGGGTCAGATAATGGACGTCTATTGCAAAAAAGCCATGCTCTCTCAGGGTAAAGCCAACATCTTTACAATCTCCACAAGGTCTGATTTGGAAAGTTCCTCTTATCACTCTGATCCTCATATTCATCTACTGTCCCCCTCTTTCACTTCACCATAGCCACATTAATCGATTAGTTGATTAATTAATTAATGTATTCATTTACTCAATAGATATTTCTAAACATTTGGTTCTATGTCAGTCATGTTCTAGGCATACATGTAAAACAAGACACATATGGTTCCTATCCTCTTGAAACTTAGGTTCTAGTAACTTTTAAGGTATAATTCTAATCAATTATACATTGCAGTTTTTCCCCCCACGATCCTGTGTCTCAAAATTCACATCTGTGTTCCAGGCAGGAAGAAAAAAAAAAAAAAAAAAAAGGAGCGAGCAAGCAAGGAAAAGATAATATCTATAGCTAGAAAGAAAAACTCTTGGGAAAAAACCCATAACCCATCAGCTTACTCCTCGTTGGTCAAACAATGTCATTTGGCCACCATAGCTGCAAGGGATGCTGGGAAATGCAGGTTTTTAGAAGGGTTTGCTGCTGCCATGAAGAAAACCAAGTGTTGTTTTTTGTTGTAGCTTGTTTGTTTGTTTATTGTGTCAGTTAAGAAGAAAGGATGAATGTATACTATGTAGGCAAATAGCAGTTTCTACTATAGCTGATATGAAATTACCTGTGGTTTACACTGAGTTTAGGTTCTGCCGACTTTTGAGCATTTTAATAAGACAAGTATTACTACACTCACTTGTTTGTTTGTTTTTTTTTATATTAGAATAAGGACTATTTATTACCATCAGCTCAGGAAATGACCCAGTGTAGCCTTGTAAGACAGAATTAATTTGCAGTGACTCCAGCTGAAAGTTGGCTGCCTTTTAACTTAATAACTTGAGAACTGTCAGTATACTTTGAAGTTAATGATAGTTGTAAAGTGCAAGTAAAAATTTTCCTAAAAGGAAATCAAACTCTCTAAGACTAGTAAATGAATGCTGAATGTTCTGTTATTAGAACTATTAATGTGTGTATGAAGGGGTAGGTTGTGAGGGAGTGGGACAGTGTTTAGAACTTTGTTGTTATTTTATCTTATTT
This sequence comes from Rhinolophus hipposideros, assembly GCF_964194185.1. Classification (NCBI taxonomy): domain Eukaryota; kingdom Metazoa; phylum Chordata; class Mammalia; order Chiroptera; family Rhinolophidae; genus Rhinolophus; species Rhinolophus hipposideros. Next base: position 48,055,232 of record NC_138060.1, read on the forward strand.
TGTTTTGGCTTTTGGATTATAGAATTCCCAACAAATTTGCCCCTTGGAAATAAAATTTAAAACATTCAATGTGTTTCTGCTTGTCAAGTAGAAGCAAAGATATTTTGTGTGAACACTTGTGTTGGAAATACTTAAAATGTGAATGTCACCACTAGCACACATGTATTTGCACAGCAGGCCCTCACAAGGTAAATGAATGCAGTTAGTTGCTTCAGTCTTTCTGCCATAGGAGGAGATTTTCCAAATAGGTGGATGATCCCAATTTTAATTAGCTTTTATTTTCTTTAATGAGTAAAAGAACTGGCTAAACCAGGCATAGAAAGATTTATCAGCATAGGAATAGCAGGCAACTGTTCGTGCAACTTATGTAAAGTAGCAAACAGGTCATTGCAAGGAAGCATCAGACAACATATTTTGTACCTGGGAAATGTGTAACCATTTCTAATTTCAGTCCCAGGTTATTAGCAGTGTGGAAGTTCCTAATGAGGCTGGAGAAACTCTCATATGGAAGCATCCCGGCCTTTCATTTACAATTATGCCACTCAAAGTTCGTTGCAGCAGGAAGCAGCCCTTTTGATTTTTTTCATGTTGCTCATTTGTGGTTTTATTTCTCCTTAATTTGCTGATCCGAAGAGATGCCAGATTGACATCCCTGGAGACTGTGGTTTCCTGTTGGTGCCTGTGCAAATGAAGGCAGCAGTCAGGAACTCTGGGGTGGCTGGATTTCCTGGTGATTTTAGGTATCTAGAAGCAGAAACTTAAAAACCCTCCCGAAACCTGAGTTGATGTCCTCTGCCTACCACCGCTCCCAAAAGATACAGAAGTCAAGTTCTTTTGGTCAAGGTTGGTTAAGAGAAATGGAAAGATTCTTTCTCATTATGCCTTTCTGAAATGCAATCTCTTCAGAACCCCAGTGTTTCTCCAACTCAGTGTTTTCTTAAAATTGCCTGTTATAAGAGATGTGTGCTTAGCAAAAATGTAGATTTTAAGATTCTTCCATTGGGGATTCTGGTCATTAAGGTCTGGATAACGTACTTCTAACAAGAATCTCAGGTTTTTCTTATCATCAGGCACGTTGAAGTATTCCTCTTGTAGGAATGAGCAGTGCAATGACTTTTAGACTAAAAAGCATTAAGTTTAGTATTATCTTTTGAAGTCCCTCATTTCTGCATTGTGGAGTATCTATCACTGGGATACAGTTATAAAGCATTTAGCACATACAACAACATGGGCACTGGAGTAGACTGTTTATCTCTTCATAAAATGGAGGTAATAGCTTTAAGAGCAATAAAGAAACTACCCTAACAACACCAAACTCTGCAAGTATTCAAAGGCCACTAAGAAGCCACTGATGGGTGGTAGATGTTACCTTCTTTGTGCTTTGCCACTAGGAAAAAACAAAACAAAACAAAAAACAACTCTTCATGTGTTCATACCATAGAGAGGATTTATGGGTTGTGGAAGGATCTTTCCTAAGAGAACTATGTTTATTTTAGTAGGTAAAGTCCATGTGGGTATGCTAAGCAGTTTAGGAATGTTCTTAGAAAGCCAAAGAAGATGAAGTAGCTGCCCTCTACCTCCTCCAACCAAAAAGATATTAAGCCTAAACAGAGTTTTAAAATGACTGCAAACAATATGCTGATGAGTTTCATAGTAGTAATTTTCTATATGCTATAACTATCTTGGAAAACTTGCCAGGAGAGGATCATAAGACATATGGTTCTTCTGGAGTAAAACCATGTATTAAAATTTAATCCAAGTCAACAATAGATTATGAGGCTATCTTATCGTTGTTGATGTATATATTTAAAATCATTAATCCTTCAAGGCTGTAACTCATAACTTTTGATACTCTGATAGTATCCTGATTATTTCCTTTAATCTCCCTGGATCATGTGGATTACAAGATTTTCCCTCAGAGCTGCAAAATTACTTGATAGTTTAGCATCATCATCTTCTGTTACCCAACACATCTCAGAAGCTATTGGTCAGTGTCTCATAGTCACTATTGAAGTATAATTCCCAATTATTTCCTCATCCTGGGAACTACCAAACGATAGCATCATTCCTGAAATATTCAATTGCTTTTTAAGTGAACAATTTGCAAAGAATTTGAAATCTGCAAAGCTATGCAAGAAAGATGCAGGCCAACACATCCCATAGTTTCTCCTACTCTAAAATTTCTTCATAGACATTTCTTTACTTGAAATATGGTAAGAAAGGTTGAAAAATGTGCTATTTTTTAGACATTACCAAATTAGGTCTATGTTAAGCCAAATAGGGCTAGACTATTTGGCTGTTTGTATCTTATGTTGCAAATTAACCCAGAGCTTGTTGTTTATCAGATATTGCTTCAAACTTAGAAATTTTCTTAATGTATATTAGAGTAAAATAGACCATTTTTTTTATTTGAGAAATTGGAGAATACTTTCAGATTTCTGTACCTGCTTAAAATATGAATCAGAACAACCCCTGCCTCCAGAGTTAAAAGTTTCTTTCATTATCTTTTATTTTGAAGACTTGCAGAATTTTGTTCAAGTTACTTACACCGGTTGATTTATAAAGATGCAAAAATGCCATTGTAATGAATAATCCAATTTGGAGAAAGAGGCCTTGATGGGGCTTTGGGCATGTTTAGATGGTCTACCTCAGCTGAATTTCCATGTGATTTAACTTAATCTCTGCATGAAAAGCTATAGAATTCAATATTCTTTATCTACTTTTGCAAAAAGTTGGAAATGGCCTTCATCTCTAAAGAAAGGAAATAGTCATATACAAGAAAGATAATTTGAAGGCATTTATTTAAAAGTATAGATTCTTTGATACTATCCCAGACCTACCAAATAAAAATACCCAAGGGGAAATTTCTGGAAATTGTATTTTTTATAAATACCCCTAGTGAGTCTCATCATTGTGCTAATTTTGGAAACATCACTCTATAATATCTGTAAGACAATTTTATTTGGCTATTAAATTCTGCTCCCAAAGAATTTGTAATATGATGAGGGAATATTCACAATAAAATAATGACCCAAAAACCCCAGAATATAAAACTATATATACAGTATGATCACAGTGCAGTGCAGAGTTAAGCTGGCCTCAGTTGTCCTCTTTTCATTTGGGGAAATGCCGGGATGTGAATGAAGAAGCTCATTGTCTGCTTGAGAGGGGGGCTAGCATGAGACAAAGCATAACCAAAAAGATTGCAGGAAAGTGGCAGAAAATTTCCATTCCCTGGGCATCCCTTGAAGCAAGGAGAGACAAGTGTAAAAGGAAAAGGAAGGGAGGTTGAACAAGAGATTAAAGACTGAAGAGATAAGTGATTATTCAATTAGGTATTTCAGGCTGTAGGGATAACCAAGACAAATAGGACCAGGGATGCCCTCTCTGTATTAAAATTTTAACTATTGTCTGTATAGTGCTGTCTTGAATTGTCATGTAAGCTCCTCCATGCCTTAACCTTCAGTGAGTATGCCCTGTGAAGACTTAAGAGAAAAGGCACAGCTGCATTCCACGGACATGTTGATGCAAGGCAGAGAAAACACTGGCAAATCAAAATGACACAGGAATAGATGCAGATAGGTGGCCATTTCAATAATATCCCCCAAATATATTGAGTGACTCCAGAAATGTAGAAGATCTGGGTAGTCCCATGTATTTGACATTGTGAACACACACACACACACACACACACACACACGAGAAATACCTAAAGAACGAAGGACAGCAGAATTATCTCTGCATGTTGAAATTAAAAGTGATTTATATCATTTTATTGCTTTCTTCCATTAGCATATGTTACCTGTATAACAATAGAAAAAATGATTAAATTTGGGGGAAATAAAGATAATTTTCAGATTTTTTAAAGAAAATAGTTTTAAATTTGATAGAAAATAAGCCAAATCTAATTAATACTCTATTTAAAATCCTACAGCACTGAGCGGTATGCTACACTAGTTACCATTTTCGAAAGACCTTTATCGGTCAGTCTATCATAAATTAAAGCAAACCCTAGGTTCTAAAAGGCTGATGTACTGCACAAAATAATTTACAGCAGACTGTGGGATCCTGCATGGATTCCACTGGTTCAAAGTGGGGAAAATCATTTTAATGATTTTACATTCATCTGTACAATTCTTTTAGCTATCAATCATGCACTGACTTGTGGCTCCTTCTTCTTTCAAAGAAACTTTTTTCCCTATTTAAAGAATAATACTGATGAAACAGTATTTTATTTAGCCCCCAAACTTTCAGTTTCTGCTGTCAGATAAACTGAGTTTGAGGATACTTCTACCACCTCTACCCTTTACTCCTGGGTGACCTTGGGTAAGTCATTTCCTCTTTCTGCAGCTGTTTACCCATCTGTAAATAAGTATAGTGATGCTTCTTACTTTATAGGGCTTTTGTGAAGATTATCTGAGTCAATACATGTAAAGGACTTAGCAAAGTCTGTAAGCAATTGCACAAAATGAATTAACTGTGATTGGTATTTCTTCATAATAGAAATTTCTGGGGGGAAAAAGCATTAATAAGGAAATAAAAATCATTGAAATTCTTATATGCAAGGCAAGAAATACTATTATTTTGGTGTCTTCTCATCTTCCTTCATTTTTTCAACAAAAAATAAAAAAATAGATTCATTCATGTATGCTATATTATATCCTGTTACATTTTATATAAACTAAATAATTTTCTTTTTCAAAGCATCATTTTCAGTGGCCACTTTTTCATTTGTAAGGAAGCATCAAAATTTATTTTAAATAATGTCACATTGTTGCACATAACGGCTATTTCCAATGTATTGCTAAAGTGTCTTCCAGAAAGTTTGTGCCAATTATCTTGTCTAATAGTATATGAAATATTCTTTAAACAATATGTATATTCTCTCTTCTTTACCCAAAAAAAGCCATGATTTTTAACTTTTTTTTGCTTACCTTCTATTGAGATTGACAAAAATTGGTTATTTGTTTCTTTTCTCTTGTATATTACATGAATATTTGAATATTTTAGAGAACAATTTTACTTCTTACATTGTCACATTCACTGAGGTGACGTTGGTTGAGCACTTACTGAAGGCAGACACATTGCTTTGGATGAGAAGTGTATGGACTAGGACACTAATGCTAAAGTGGATGGTACCAAGAGGATCAAGGCCTACTGAAATTTGTATGGTTCCTCTGGGTACCTTGAAGATGAGTATTAAGCTTTATAAACCAAGGGGTCGCTCTTGGAGCTGTCCTTCCCCAAGTAGGAAGGAACCAAAATACAAGGCGTTATTAAAACCTACAGTGAATGCTGCTGTAGAGTGCCATCCAATGCCATCCAATGGAAAGGCAGGCACCTTTAATACAGGAAGAGGTGCATCAAACTTTGGTAACAGTGTGTGACAAGTTTTAGCTTGTTTGGTGCAGTCAGTTGGGTGTTAGCTACAGTTGAGAGAGCTGTGTTTTAAGGTGTGCCATAAATCATCCTCCATTATAACAATACTCCGTGTCACACATTGCTTTTGGTATAGAAATTTCTGTCAAATAAAAACATTGCAGTGTGTCCTCATCCATCTAATTCACTGGAACTGGCACTGTGTGATTTCTGGCTGTTCCCCAAAGTCATAATGATTCAGGACATTGAGGCAGCCATGACAGCACAGCTAAAGACACTCATGAAAGAGGACTTCCAGAACTGCTTCAGAAAGTGGCAAGGACGATGGAATAAGTGTGTTTGAAGACAGAGGGAGTATTTTGAGGATGATTAATGACAATATGTCATTTTACTGTAATATTTTTTCTTTTTTATTTAAACATTCACCGTATGTTTTGATACATACAGTTTGACACGCTCCACCCAAAGGAACTAACATATCTTGAGCATTTTTCAAAGCAATAAAACTCCAATTTTCCTTATGAAAAACAATACTTGTTTTCATTTGTTGAACATGCACACTCTGACAGGCTCATGGCTGAGATTTTACTACTATCTTCTGAAAGAGTATAATGCTTAATTCTGCCAGAGAAGTGATGAATTTGCCTAAGAGTTTGCAATTATAAGTGGAGATGCTGGGATTCACCATCAGATCTGTTCTAAGCCCTCAGTCACATATCACCTAAACTCAGATTTCTCAACTTTTTGTCTTTGTTATACTTGTGGTTTTGTCATATCTGCCTGTTACTTTTCTTTACATTATTTTTTGAAGGTTTCTTTTAAAAGGAAACTTTGTATCTATCATAAGTGGAAAATCAGTAATATTATATTTACCAAATATAAATAAAATAAATAACAATAAATACTTTCCTATGTACGACATAAAATCATCGTATCCCTCTACCCACTCCTGTCATCTCCTGCCAGTGGCCAGAGTATCACATCTGGGATAACACCAGCCCAGACTCTGCTTGTTTCCCTAACAAGAAAAACAAACAAACAAACAAAAACAAAAACGAAAACGAAAACCAAAAAAACAAGAAGAAGAAAATAAAAGAAAACAGTCAGTAGGAACAGCAGAACAAGACTATGGGAACTCTTAAGAATCTGGGACGTTTGTACCTTTCTCCTATTGGTTTCTTAGTTCTCATTCCCTTCCGTATGGTTCCCAGGAGTAACTGCAGAGACAACTTTTGTACATTGCAAAGGGTGTTTGTTCCTGTTTTAGAGGGGAATGAAGAAGAGCCCCAGAGGTTCAGCAATGCTCAGAGATGGTGCTCAACCGATCTTACTTAACTTCATTTGAACTGAAAAGGACTAGAGACTCAGAATATTAAAATAGAAACACCATACTCTGCCTAATTCATACTCTGGGTAATTCAAGGCTGCCTCTGCTAAGTAGATCCCAGAGGGGGCTGGCCAAGCCTGGTCATTTCCAGTCACCAATACAGATTAAGCCTGTCCAGCCAGGCTTTGTCTGGTAGCATTTTCTTAATCAAATATATGACAATTTTAATAAACTGTTAAGTCCATTGAACATTGAGAAAAAATAGGCACTTTGATTCTTTGAACATTTTAAAAAAAGAACCCTCCCAGGTCAGCCTCTGTTGGTTGTTGTGCGATATGACAGTTATCTGAAGAGAACCAGCCAGATTTAATCCGACATTCACAATCAGGGAAGAGTGCTACCAATCTAATTATCCAGTAATCTAGTCAGAATGGGAGTAATTCTAGGCCTTTCTCAGGCAGCTAATCACATTTCCTATGCATTAGCAGCCACACATAGGGAGCTTTTAAGAAGGAGGTTTGGTGGCTTGCGTGGGCTTCGTGAACTTTACTGCGTTGTGATTTTTTGTTGTTGACTTCCCAACCCGAGTTCTTCAGGTTGGTTTCTGTTGTTTTGTTTTGTGTTTTTCTCCTTCCTGCTCGTTGTCTTCATTGCTAAGATATCCTTAGTCCAGTCTTGACAACCTTCTGACCTTCCTTTCAGAATGCAGCTGTGGAGGAGGGGGGATTTCGTAGACACTTTGCTGATTTTCTCCTCCCAGAATAAATTAAGGAGTGCTCCGCAATCTATTGGGGAATAAAAAGAAAGATGAAAAAGTTGTTTTCCTACAAGGAAAGCGCTGTGGTTAATGAACTATTTTGCATGCCATTTCTCTATTGATGTAGGTGATTTTAGAGAAAGGTTTTATAGAAAAACAGCAGGAGAAAACAGACAGACAGTTCACGGATACTTAGTCTGTCGGTGCCTCTGAACGTTGAGCTCTAGGAGATATTGATCATGTATAATTTCTGTAATCACAATTTTAATAGGGAAAGTAAAGAATGGGGCGAAAAAGGAAAAAAACAAAACAGACACACATATACACACACACACATCCAGGGAGCAGAACTTTTGCTGCCACATTAATTAATACCCTGCCATTTTCTTTCTCTGAAAACCTCCATTTAGGATGATTTCATATTATTTCTATAAATCAGAATGTTTTTCAAGTGCATTGGTTTATGGCATTCCAAAATTGAGGTGTCTCTGAAAAATCATTATACTAGCATGAGGCCTTTTTTTCTTCTACCCCCATGTTTTGAACATGTCTCCAACTTTTCATAATCACTGCTTACTCAGTGTAAATCTAAATATTTCAATCTAATAGAGGGGAATTCCAGTCACTAATAGGTTTATAATGCAGTAATTTCCCCCAAAAGTTATCTGTGATAAATGGGCTTCCCAAATAGCTTCATAGCTTCCCAAATAGCAATCATAACATAACACATTAGTGGACCACTATAAAAAAGGAGGAAATGTCAAATGCTGTGTTACATTTTTGTGTTGTACATTTGAATAGGTTTCAACCACAATTTACACTCTCTGAACTGAAATCTTTTGTGGACTTAAATACGTTTTCACTCCTGTAATTGTGGGAGGTGGACTCTCCAAGTGGCTTAATGGTTTGGGCGTGAGTCTGTGCACACACCGAGAGATTGTTACTGATTCATAGGTACATTTGAGCCCAGAGTCTATAGCATGTGAGACTATAGGCTGGTGTGTCTGGGCTGGAGCCTGTAGACTGATCCTCCTGCTTCTAATGCCATTGACTTCTTATTTGTTCCAGATTTAGAGTCCACAAAAACGACTGATAAAGTTTCATTAAGGAGTTCAATAAAACTATACATAAAGCCAAGCTTGAGACTATTAGCAAATATAAGAGACACATTTTAGATTCTTATTGAGAGCACTATAATTGTCTGATGTCCAAGTACAGATGAAAGTCGGATTATATTAGTCCATGCCAGGCATTTTTATCAATGCTTCCACAAGTCAGAATGTCTATTTCAATCCGAATGAAATGTATCCCCTAGAACACTAATTGAAATGTTTACCCATAGAAATTATATTTAAACGTGTCAATATAACTTTATACAACATTTCATGTGAGACTGTGAAAATATTCATAGGAAATTAATACCACAGTGACTGATCCCTACAGAAATGTTGCTTAACCAAGGCTCACTTCTTACAGAACCAAATGAGGGGAAAAAAAAAATTATATATATATATATATGCCATAGCAATGACTTTTAATGATTCCAGCATCTCTTAGTATATAATTGGCACAAATAAAGAGACCATCAGTTCTTACATTTCTCAAGGCTATTTCTCAATTAACTGATTCAGGAATGTAGAAGACACACAAAGGAGATTGCATATTAAGAGCTTATCTGAGCAATGGAACCTCTAGGTATTTGCAAACATGGCACTCTTTGCTTTAAACCCTAGATCTTGAATTACACAAATGATTGTGATCTGCAAATCAGTATACATTGTTGATTTCTCTGTTCAAATTAATATCTGCTGAATGAGCTGGGCTTTGTAAAAATCCAGCTTTGTATCTTATTTATTCTTTGCCAGCATGTCTGATGCTGTCCAAGGAATGTCCCAGTACAAAAGAGTCTTTATAAAAGAACGATGATAAATGCCGTTATTACCATATATGAATTATCAGCCTGCCCTCGATCAAGTTAGTTCTTGTACGAAGAATGCTATCCACTTTGAACTCAAGTTCAATTATGATGAGGCAATGATTTTAAGTTTTGATCCCATCTGTAGATCTTCCATTTTACTATGTCATTTTTAATGCTATTTATTTCCTATCACTTTTGATTTGGTCTCTCTTTTTAACACGTCAATTCATGTTACGTGTTTAAGTTTTGAGGCAAAGTCTACTGTAAGCTTATGATTGTGTTTCTTTCTTACACAATTATAAATATCCAAAGGGATATTTGCTGTTTTGCAATATGGATGGCATACCTCTCATATGAGCATTGTTCAATGTCTTTAATGATATTTTAAAAATGGGCAATTTTGGTGAGTTATTACTGACCATTATCCAAACTCTCCCCCAACCCCAATACAGTCTTTAAAATTTATGTTGTCTGTTTCTTTGTCATGCCTACAGGTAGGAATTCTTGCAAAGCCCTACATCGCCTCTCATCTGTATAGGCAATCTTGCTGAGCATGCATTGGCATTTTTTTGTGGTAACACATAATCCTGCTCTCCTTTATGATGTGCCTTAAATCTGTGCTGTCTTATCGAGGAAACATTTGCTACCTGTGCCTGATTATATTGAAATTGAAATGAAGGAAAGGCACAAACTTAAGTTAACTTCAATTTAATTCCATTAAAAATTCAGTTTCTTAGTTGCAGTGGTTACATTTCAAGTGCTGCATATAAGTAGTGACTTCCGGATTAGACAGTGTGGATACGGAATAGTTCCGTTACCACAGAAAGTGGTGGTGGACAGTGCTGCCTTAGATGCTTGATAAACTCACAGAAGAGAGTATCCGCATTGCCTTAGAGACAGAGAGCAATTGTGGCCATACAAGCCCAGGTTCAATACCAGAAACAGCGAAGTCAATAACAGTGGCTGAGGCTCTTGGAAGGGACACACTTGTAATTACACCTCATCATGACTTCTCGTCGCAATTAAATGAAATCATTCAAATGTTGGTTTTATTAATTATTGAAAAGGAACAGGGCAAACAGCCACTTGATAGTTCTGACTTTTTATTCCATGGCTGTTAACATGTACTCTAATGACTCTTAACGAATGTGTCCTCTTTTAACTACTGCTTTACATGTCTTAGCAATTTTTCTGTTTTCTTTTCGTACAAAATAATTTCTATACCATGCCAGCCAAGGACTCATTCCTCCTCCTCCTCCTTTTTCCTTTCTGATTACAGTTTTCCCTTCCCTTCTCTTTTCTTCCCTTCCCTTCCCTTTCCCACTTCTACCTTTGTTCCTGTGATTCTGTGTCAAAGGATATTTACTTGTCAGAGGGATGAAAGGGAGGAGAGTTAAATGTGTGTGTGTGTGTGTGTGTGTGTGTGTGTGTGTGTGTGTGTGTGTGTCTGCTTAAGTGCCTATTCTGTTTTCGGAATCTCCCACTGGTTTCTGTTAAGTAGAAGAGTCTTTGGGGCAATTCAGCTATATTTCACATTCATCTTCCACCTTCTGAATGTATGTAAGCACAAGTGTAAGATTATCTGGGGACAAACATCAGATTTCTAAAGCATCCTTCCTCTCTTTTCTATCAAGTACTGCCATTTGATTGCCCACAGAACTGTGGTGGTCCTTGTAGGCAGTGTCCTAGCTCTCTGTGGATACCTCTGCTTATTCTCCTTGAAAGCTGGCACTCATCAAACTCCAAAAAAACTTGTCTATGATTCCCATAAGGCAGTTTTCCCATGAGATAGTCACAAGGAAGAAGACTAAATGTTCCATTGTCAGGTCTCTAAACACAGAGGGAATTCATAACAAGTAAAGATGCTGAGATAATTCAGTGTGGAAACAAGTGAACAAAATAAAAGTTGTATTACTCCCTAGTACCTTAAAAGCTTCAGATTTTCAAGAACTCGGATGATTAGGATGATGTTAATACTTCACCAAGGCTGTGTATTCAGAGTAGGAAGTAACCTATTTCAAAAACATGCTTAGACAAATCTAGAAGTTTAGGATTTAGGGATTTCTTAGCACACGGAAATAGATACATATAATTTTTTAACTGATTGCCCCTATTTCTCTTAAAATATAAAGGTCATTAAATGTATTTTTTAAATCTCCAAAACTTTTGTGAAGGTCCTGCTGCTTATCTTTATTGTCTCATCTGCTACCATTCTCCACAAACACCCCACATTTTAGCCATATTTAATGCATTGCACTTCCCTATAGCTAGGATGAACTCCTACCCATCAACTATTTTTGAGAATTTAGACTTGTCATTTAATTTTATTTAGTTGCTCTATTTATAGTGAAGTACCTTAGTGCTTATTAGCTATCTATTACCACATAACAAATTGTGTGCCACACTTAGTAGCTTAAAACGACATGCATTATCTCACAGATTTCTTGGGTCAGGGATCCAGGAGTGGCTCAGCTGGGTCCTCTGGCTTACAGTCTTTCGCAAGGCTGCACTCCAAGTGTTGGTCAGGACTGCACCTAGGGAGGATCTGCTTTCAAAATCACTGGCATGGTTGTTGGAAGGTTCAGTTCCTTGTGGAATATTGGAATGAGTCCTCACATTCTTGCCACGTGGGCTTTCCTATAGGGCAGCTCACAAAATGGCAACTTTTTGAGTGAGAAGAGCCTGACATGGTAAAGAAGATGGAAATCACAGTCTTTTATAACTTGATCTTGGAAATGGTATTCTACCCCTTTTGCTGCATTTTATTCTTAGAAGCAAGTCACTAGATCTAGCCCAGGATCCTATAGAGAGGATTCCACAAAGGTGTGAAGACCAGTGGGGAGAGGCATTTGGGAGTCCTGTCAGAAGCTTCTTACCATACTCCTTGCCAAGCCATTCTAGAGGTGCTAAGCATTGAGTCCTTATACCACTTATGACAGCACTTCTCCATGAATATACAACTGTGGGTACTGGTTTCTACATCTTATTTGTTTTCATATCCTCAGCATAGTAACTGTGTAGGGAGTGGTAGTAAATGTGAGTTACAGGATTGAATGAATGAGTCAATCTCCATTATGAGGATGTGGACAAGGATAGCTGAAATCCACTGGATCTCCTGAATGGAAAATCATATGGGATATTTGTACTATAATACCACATAGGAGTTCTGAAAGATGTCGTGGTTTGCAAAATCACTCACTAAACATAATAAAACTTACGGAAAAATAGAGATAGGGAATGATATTCTATCACTTTTGCTGCATTTCATTCTTAGAAGGAAGTCACTAGATCTAGCCCAGACTCCTATAGAGAGGATTCCACAAAGGTGTGAAGACCAGCAGGGAGACCATGCAAAACCTATGAAAATCTGTAGCTCAAAAACTTACAAACATACCGTGTTTCCCCCAAAATAAGACCTAATCATGCTAGGGAAAATAAGCCCTAGGATGATTTCTCAGGATGACATCCTCTGAACATAAGCCTTAATGTGTCTTTTGGAGCAAAAATCAATATAAGACCTGGTCTTATTTTCAGGGAAACATGGTACTAGCAATGCAACCTTAAACCCTGGGGTTAGTACTTGCTCGTTCGGAATGCAGGTGTTGGAGGGTATTCAGATCTCCTAGAGACTTTTTGTATTAGAATTTAAAAAATCAGATTCAGCTGCTTTTTCATTAATCTATTGTTTTAACATGAGGGAAAAATGTCCTTGCAACTTCTTGATCTGCACTCACAGCTTTGCCAGCTGAATTAACAGAGTGGAAAGCATAGAGGTTCTTGAAGCTTCTAAACCCTTCTGCACTAAAGGAAGGCAATTTTGTAGAATTCTTAGCTTTTCCCTAAATGTCTCAAAATGTCTTAATTTTTTTTTCTTACTTACAAGAAAATTCTCTCTGGTTATTAACATATGTGTACTTGGAAGAATCTCAGAGGAACCGATAAGACTTCCACGTTATCCTTACATCATTCTCTTATTTCTCAATGCCATATGAGCTAATTCACATCAGTGAAACACCCAACACAGAAAAACAAACTGTGTTATTCTTCTCAGTTTTAGAAAAATCCCTTAGGAACCAATGCAACTTCACTACTTTTGTTGCGAGTAAGAAGGTGACCACAGGCCTTTTGACCTAACTAGCACAGTACCTGTTCTCATTCTCTATTTCAGAACTAATTGTGATTTTTAAAGAAGCTTAATGTCTTTGGTCCAAGGCTCCCAAATTCTGTTACTCACTCGTTTATTCCTTTCCTTCTTATGAACACTACATGTTACCATGTTATTTTTTCTTTACTTTTAAATAATTTTTAATTTGTATTGCATTTACTTTTTGAAGTGATAATATGTTCATGTGGCATTAAATGTAAAGAGGTGTCTCATCTCCTTCACACCCCTGACCATCATTGAAACAATTTTCCTTTGGAAGTCCAGGGAATCTTGTTATGTATGTAGCTCTGGGGACATAATTCCCATTTGGAGTTGTGCAAATACCATATGAATTTATCATTACATTTCAGACTGAGTCATCAAATTCTAGCGCATAACATTTTTTTAAACTCATACGAGCACATTCTTATGTTACGTTGGCTAACTAGGCAAGCCGAGTGAAGTAAATATATGATTTGTGGCCTGTGAAGGTGTGTATTACTTGGATTCTTACAAGTTGTAAGGAAAAAAAAATACTGTCACGGGTGATGGGTGTTTATTATAAGCATATGTGGGAGCTGAAGACGTATAATGGACGTTCTAGGCAGCTGCAAAGTCACACTGGGTCTCAGAGTTTCACAGTCTGAAATATTTATTAGACATCTGAAGAGTAGAAATGACATATCGTCTTTCACGATACAAGGGCAAGTCTACTCATCCTACTTCTTTCTGCTAAGAAGCATTTTTGTTTTTTGCTACTTTTTTTTTTTTTTTAACGTGTATTCCTATACTCCCAAAATATAAGTTTCTGAATGTATCAGTCAGTTTCCAATATGGAGGTCCTCTGGGTGGTCTCTCACTAAAAATCATCATGATGTCGATGTCCTCCATATTCATGAATGCCATAGACTCCAATTTGAACTCTGGCATGGACCATTGTGATCAAGTTGTAGAGTCACAAAGGTCAAGGCCTAGAAAGGCTGGTTTGCCTTGGCCACTTCCCTCAGACTGGGGGTGTGGTGGGCAAGACAGGCACACAAGCATTGCAAAGATGATCCAGGAGAAAGGTGCTTACGTCATGTGTAGTTTGGCATCCTCCCACACGTACTATTTGATTTGATTTTAAAGACACTGAGGGATACAAAAGGAACAGGTATTTTCTCATTTCACTAGTAGGAACGCAAACACCCAGAAAAGTTAAACAGTGTATTTGAACTCTTTCTGTGAGAAGTGTAGCCAGTACTGGGATTCCAACAACCAGACCCTTGCTTTTTCTCCTTGAAAAGATGGTTCCATTATGGCAGACAAAGTGTCAGTTTTAAGTAGTGTTTGACAAGGTACTTTGCAGTGGATGAATGAATAGAATTAGACAAGACAATTTAATTACTGGGTAGGTCAGAAACCAGTTAAATTATTAAAAAGCAGCACTAAAATTCTCTCTCACGTATGTTAGCTAAAGGTGTCCATTCTATCAATGCTGCACTCTTGTAAGATTTTCTGATCTTTCAATTATACATTTATTTGGAAAATCTAGTGGTATTAACCACATGTCAGGAATTTATGAAATATCTTGTTGTATTTAGGAATGCTGGTTTATTCTCCAGGGTATATATGCAATTTATTTTATAGAGCCTAAGGTCTTGATATGGTTCTGTACTCCAGGATCAATCCCAACTATCTTGGTTGTTGACTTCTTTTGGTTTTGCTTCAATAACAAAAACTGTATTTATCACCTTATCAAACCAATTGGCCATGAAGCTGTCACATAAAAGACTTTAAGACTCACTTAATAACAACCACTTTGTATCAAAAACAAATGCTTCCCTGCTTTAGAGATCACTGATTCCAGGGCTTGGAAATCAGAATAGGGCTCATGCTTAGTCCTCTAATGTACCTGAGAAGATTAATTCACATAAAACATGATGGATGTACTACTTTACTTAATTAGAAAGAATATCTAATTTTTGCAATTAAAAAAATGGAAGCAACTCAAAATATATATTCAGAATAGATGTTTCAAGAAGAAAATGCTTTACTTTTTTGTGGGCTGGGAACTAAGAGTGTTGAGTGCTATTATTTTTCTTTGAACAAGTAAAGTGGTAGATTTTAGAACAACTGAATAAAACTTCCATTAGTCTCATATCATGATACATTTAAAGGTGAAAGTTTACCTGTTGTTTGTACGAGTGTGTGAAAATTCAGAAATTAAGCAAAAATATTATTTTGATTATGTCAGTTTTCAAAATGAAGGAAACACATATATACATACACACAAATATACAAGTTTTGATTGATGGTTAGTTTTTAAGCACTGTTTGTCCTAAAATAGTAATCTGCACAATCCTAAATAGGGACCACTTTTGTCATATTTTCTACCCAGTACTTCAGTGATGTAAATCCTGTTGACTAGTTAGTTTTTCTCTTTCAAAGAGCTTGATGATTACAGAAATGTCAGGTGGAATAGTTGATAGCTTAGCAAAATCTCATTCAACTCAGCCCGAGATGCAAGTTATCATGTCTCATATCATGATTTTTTAGTGTATTCTAGAAATAAACAATATAATTACCTTTGCGGTACTTTTTTTTAGCCTTTTCAAAAGTGTATGTTAATATTTGATCAATTATTTTTAGTCAACTTAAAAGCTTACTTTAGCACATCCTACTCACCCAAACACAAATAACTAACTATATTCTCCTCCTTCAGTTTGGATAATTAATGGCCATAAAATTCTGGACACAATAGAAAATTCCCCTTTTTGTTGATGGTAGTGGTCAGAAGATTTCTTTGATCCCAAATAATCAAGAAATGTAGAAATTTCAATGTGTTGACAAATTTCCAATATCCTCCTGAACGTGTGAAAGCCATAAAGATAAATGTGGTCATAATTTCCTCAGCTGCAATATTTTCCTGTTTGGTTTTCCTAAACATAAACTCTTGTGTTAATAAAAATTTCTACCAAAACATCTAAATTTTACCATGATTTTCTATCCCTGTCAGGCATTGGGAGATGAAGTAAAGGGGATGCCAAAAATTCATATAAATGGCAATTATTTAAGATATCACCAGGGTGCTTGTCAAAATATAGGTAACCCAGATAAACACTGAAGATTAGATAAAAAAGCCAACACTGTTTTTAATTTCTATGCCTACCTCCAGCCATTTAATATTCATCACAAATAAATGGTTTTAGGCATCCCTGCTACTGATCTTATAATTATGTGCCTGACATGTCTCTAAGGAGGACTTCACTAAGAGGATTTGGCAGAATTTGATTGATTGATTGATTGATTGATTGATTGATTGATTGATTGATTGCAAACATACATAGAATAAGACAAAACTAAAAGTTCCCAAAGGAGTTACTTTTTGGAAGTGTCTAGATCAACTAATGAGAGTGGGAAAAGGTTAATGACGTTTGAACAGGCAAAATATGTGGAATTCTGTTACTCAAGTATCTCTAAGGTTTGTTTTGTGGCTGAAGCCCTCTGATCTCAGAAGTCCCAGGGTAATTTCTACACCAAGGCACATGTTCTCACATGAATTTCTGAAGTCTGTGCAAATGCAAACTTCATAAGATTAATTTTCTGCTTCTAGAGGGTAACCTCTAAATTTCAAAGGCTGTTTTATTCTCTCTGGATTGAACATACAAGAAGCTTAGAAAAGAGGACCTGAAGAAATCAAGGAGATGGATAGTAGCAGGTTTTGTGTAGGTGGGAAGGCAAGATAGAAATAAACTTTATAGTCAAAATCCGTATGAAGGAGTAAATTAAGAACTTGACTAAACATTTGGAAATATTGGTTGGAAAAGTGTCATTATTTGAAAAAATACAAAGACAATCTCCCGTAAAGAATTTTATTTTATTTGTTAAGATTGGCTTAGAATTTTGACGGCAACATCATAGTAAGGCCTTTTAGATCCATGCAGACCTAGTGTTTAATTACAGATCTGTTGCTTATTACCTCCGAGATCTCTGAAAAGCTATTTAAACTCTCTGGGTGACATTTTGTCTTCCGCAAAATTGGAATAAATGTACTTACATTGCACGGTTGTTTTGAGGACTAGATATTGAATAACAAATTTTTAATGCAAAACTTGTCAAAGATTAAGTTACTACTGCTGCTATTACTTCCCCTCCTCATCACTGGAGATGCACAATTCTGTTTAAAATCTGAAGGATGAAGGCAGTCATCTCTGAAGCATGTTTAACTACCCAAGGCCAGAGAAGCAGTAATTTCAGGATTAATGTTTTCTTTCAGCAACAGGATTCACAACTATGAACCTGGATGAGGATATGTATTTATGAGCTTCCAAGTGATAATAGTCTTTGTGCCTAAACCTTAATTATCATAATCATCCTCTCACACTAATGATACTTTCTTTGTGGTTCTGGCCTATATCAGTTGGGTGTATATTTTTTCACCAAATAAGCCTTGTAGCTACTCCTCAAACCATCAATAGCAGACACCGTTATATATCTCTAGTAATCATCCTGTCACAATTCTACCTATTTTGACTTTGCCACAAGTCAAGTTTCTTGACCACAATACCATGCTTGAAAAGGTCTAATGTTTTCCATAAAACAGAAATCGTTCAGTCCTCAAATCCAATGTCTGCTTTCGCAAGATCTTTTAGTGTCTTTGTAAACCTTGTTATGCATTCACTCATTCAGCCCATATTTACTGCTCTGTGCTCTATAATTCATAAGGATGCATTGTTTTGTATCTCCTCTGAGTAGCCACCCGCCCCATCTCTGCAAGAAGGGAGATTGGTAGTGAGTCAATTTGCCAGTAACACTTAGCTGGTACCTCTCCTCGACCCTCTTTTTTTAACAGCTGCCACTATAGACACAATGTTGAAAAGAGAGAGTAGGGAAGAGTGATATGAAAGATACTGCATATAATCCCAATCCTTATTGTTTTAAATTCATGTTACAAATGATAAAACTGAGATGTACTAAGGGGGGAATTTGGTAATAGAAGAATCTAGATTTGTTAACTCCTTAATAACATATAGTAATTATCAGACCACAAACACATATGCCTTCAGGGTAACCAGTAATTATTGGCCGTTAGTTTGCCGTGTGGAAACTGTAGCAAATTGGAAAATGTATACCTGGAAGATAGGGGAACAGATATAGTCATATACAACTGTGAGGTGCCCTGACAGATAGGAATGTGTGTGTGAACATATTTTCTGATTTTCCAAGAGAAGCCAAAATACATGGATTGGTGTGTGTGTGTGTGTGTGTGTGTGTGTGTGTGTGTGTGTGTGTGTGTGTGTGAGAGAGAGAGAGAGAGAGAGAAGGAGAGAGAGAGAGATTGATTTTAAACATTAGCAACTGTTTCTTAAGACACTACTAGCCAAACAAAACTTGGCCTCGTTTACTTTGTGACCTCAGAAGACTAAGGTTCTGCCTCTAAATCCACTTGCTGTACTTTGAGTGGCAATGAAACTGTAGCCCTTTTTATTTTATTCTGAATCCTGTACCTCACACTCTTTCTTCCTCAGTGTCTTCATCTGTGAAATAGGGATAAGATCATTTTTTTTCCTGCCTCCAAAAGATCAGGGATCGTGGCGTATGTGAAGATTAATGAGGTCATTTGGCTAAGTGTGTCTTGCTGGGTGGAAGAACTATGGCTTATGAATACTAATAGCATTTGAATCGTGTGAGCTTTCATGGGAAGAGAGTTGGACCATTTAGCTTCTCCTCTGCAGGGAGTTATAAAGAGGAAACTAGGGAGAAAGAAGCCGCAAATGTTTCTTCATGACTATCTCCTGTTGTGAATTCTGAAGTGGCATTGGGAATTCTGAGAGTTTGTTTTCATGATACTGTAGATTCTGCATGCAATGTAATCTGGAGAAAGCAAAACCCTCATTACATAACTTTGTGAGTTTATATCTGTTGGAGAAGGATGAGCAGGTGTGGATGGGGAATGACATGTGAACTATCTACCTAAGACTCTGGCTCACAAACCTTTTCTATGTTCCAATCATATTTCTTTTCTTTTTCTTTCTTTTTTTTTTAAACACTAGACTCTCACCCTCCCTGGTACATTAGTTAGGGTAGACTAACCACTGAAGCATACCCAACATATCATTATATTAACCCATTTCAACTTTTAGTTGGTGGGTTGCATTTCACCTAATAATTTTGAAAACCAAGCCTTTTCCATACTATGGCTCCCTCATCCCATGAGCCTCACCATCAGTTGGCAAATGGTGTAAGAATGTAGTGAATTACATGTGGAAGATCATTATGAGCCAAGCCTGAAAGCAACACATGCCATTTGGCTCACGTTCCCTTGACTAGAACTCAGTCACATTGCCATACAAGAGAATCTGGGAAATGTAGTCAAGTCTGCTCCAAGAAGAGAAAATCATTTTGATCAGCCCATAGTCACTGCCAAGCCTGAAATGTTTTCAGACATTTGTCCTTCCATTTTGTCACCTGCTAGATAGTTGATTCCTTTAACATAAGACACTAGAGATAGAGTTTGCTTATTCCTTTATTTGTATCGCATGTCTGCTGCTACCATGCTGGCTTTGTGGTTCTCTGGTCAACATTTTGGTACACTATTTTGAAGGCTTTGTTCTGCTTTGTTATAACCTTTCTGTTCTTTCCATATACTAAATACATTTTCTATCTTGCTGCTTAGAAGGGAGGTTTTCTGCTCATTGAGTGTTGAGAGTGTTTAAATTTGAGTACCTTTGGTGTCAGTAAGCATTGTCAGTGATAACACAGTGTGTTACTGTCTGTGATTGCCTTAGCTATGGCTCCTGATGGAAATTGTTGATCCTGAGTACAAATCCAAAATATATGTTTGTTTATTGTAGTTTTTGTATCGAAAACTGTCATGGGGAGTGGGTGGGCAGGGTTCTTTTTGCAGTGATATGTAATGTAAAATTAAAATGATTGAATATTGTGGAATTATACAGTGACTTTGATTAGTGTAGGCAGTCAATACTAATCAATGCACACAAAACAATACAAATGATCTTGCTCTTTTAGCACAACATTTTATATAGTGTATCTGTTAATGGTTGATAAATGATAAGGAAAAAGAAGATAGATACAAACCCACCCAAGCTGGTGTTTGTCATGAGGATTGACAGTCTGAGTAGCTATAAAAAAAACATAGGTTTAATTAACCTTTGACAAAGCTTCTGTTCAAAAATCCACAAAAATGGAAAACTTCAAGATACTAAAATGCAAACAAATAACAAAAAACATCTACAAATAATTATCTATCTGTAGAGTGTGGTGGCTTAGATCTCAAGGAACAGACTGCCCAGATTTGAATTCTAGGCACACCAAATCCTATCAGTGATTCTCAGCAGGTTAATTCTGAAGCTCCATTTCCTCTTCTGTAAAATAAAGATAACAGAAACACAACTCATGATGTCATGAGGATCAATAAGATGATCTTTGTGAAGAACTTATGGCAATTCATGTGAAGTAGAAAGCACCTGATAATCATGCGTAGAAGGAAAGCATCTTCTTATACAGAAAAAAAGAACAGTATAATGCAATGCTTAAAATGCTATGGGCATACACTCACCTGAATGTTATGTTAACATGGAGATTCTGGTTCTTTAGGTGAATTGCAGAGCCTGACATGTGCATTTCTTGTAAGTTTATAGATTATATTTATTGTGCTGGTAAATGAACCACATTTTTAATATGAAAAAGCCAAACTTTATAGTTATATCGTTATCTAAAAATCCGATTATCTGTTCATCTGTGGATATGATCATTTGATTCTTGGAAGGTGATGACAAAGAGCTTTTCATGATGTACAATATCTGAAAAGCTGCCATAAGTGAGCAAGAGATGATGTTGAATCAGATGTCTGAGAAACTGAAGAAGTAATCCAAAGTTTTATTCATGTTACATTTTGCACTAAGAATTATTACGGCTCAGGAATGTCGTTTGAAGGACCAATGAGATAAGGTTGATGTGCTTCAATACTAATTAAATTAGACTGTTTGATATTTTGATTTATTTGCTGTTATTTTACATGATATCTTGGAAATCTTGTCTGTTGTTCAGGCGTATTATTTCTTCAATATGCTGAAGAAAGAACTAGAAATTTAAGTGGGAGACAATAAGTGGCTTGTAAGATTGTCTAGTCTTCTATGGCTCATGTTTCCAGTAAAGCTTACTTATTGCATTTCTTTTTCAAAGCAGTGTCTTGGAATTCCTGCTAGAGTACTTAATTTAGGACACTACCGTTTCTAGCAATATTATCTGTCCCTTTCCATGAATTGTCCACTTAGCAATGTATTATCTTGTTTTAACTAATTGTTGAGGGTTCTTCATTATTTGGATTTTGAATTCTTTCATATCTGTTGGGCATCACTCTAAATATAGGTTTTTTTTATTCCCTTCTTTTAAAATATACCTATCTTTATTTTAATGGAATTCTATAGCTGAGTCAAGATTTTGTCTAATGTTGACAAGGGCCAGTGCTGCTCTTTGAAGATCCTGTAAAGGGTTGGATTCCCACTTTTCCCCTTGCTCCTTTCATTTGTCTTTCTGACAAATTTCCATAATGAATGGTACAACTCATATAAATCACAGAGGTAGAAAAGGAAGCTGCCAAAGGTTAGGAACCCAAAGCATACAACCAATCAAAATCTCATCCCCTACTTCTTGTCACAATGCTCTGTGGACAGTACGCATCCTCAAAGAATATATTTTCAGTCTTCACAACCAACAATCCTATTTATTGTTTTGCATAATTATCAATTGAGTGGTCTACACATCTTGTAGCAGCATTTGTGTTTCTGTTTTTTTAGGGAAAAATTTTATGCTTAAGGATTCATTGCATGAGATTGTTTTGTTAAAAACATAACATATGGAGAAAAGGAAAAGGCATGCAATAACTGTAGTTATAATTTGCTATATATATAAATAAATAAATGAAAATTTGTGGAGTCATTACACTTTGGGAATTGAAATCATTGAAAGAGAGCCTAATTGTACATTTTGATATCTTCTACTCTTGTTAACAAAAGTACAGATTCATTTTATCTATTCTAAGACAGATAAGGGAAGAAGGAGGGAACATTAAGATTGACAGTAAATAAATGTTTTATTTTTCTCTGCAAATACAGGCAATGCCATATATATATATATATATATATATATATATATATATATATATATATACACATATATATATACACATACATATATGTATATGTATATGAACTCAGACCATTTCAAATATTCACAGTAGGCGAATCCCTGGTTGTTGTGATAAAAAGAAAATTGACAATGAAAAACAAAGAGGCATTCCTGACCAAAAGTTAATGATGGAATCAAGTTGTCAACACAAGTTGCAAATATACCAAATTCCAACACTATGAGAAAAATGGGATTGAAAATTAATTATGCACACCCCAAGTTCTCTGACCATACTAATTTGTTTTGTGACTCTGCCCATCTTCAAATAATTATTTTCTTTGAATTCTACCCTTATGATTCTTCTCACTTCTTCAACTGCACCTCTGGAAGTTTTATCTCCATGGGAACTTAGGAATTTATGACATAGAAATAAGAGATATTTCAAGAAGAAAGGGCAGTCCACCAATGGGTTGATCAAAGAAAGCTTATGATGTTACAGCACCATCTTTATATTTTATTTATTAATATAAATGATGTAAAATATATAGTCCTCCCAAGAATATCTTTAGCTGCGGATATAAATCTGACCTGATGTTAATAAATGTCTAGGGTTTTTGTTGGTATAAGTTTGTCATCTACCAAAATTGAAGACAGTGGAGGCCTTGGAGCAGAGGTTTCTGTCTGATGACTGTTCTTTGGAGACAAAAGCCGTGCCTTATTTTTATTATGTTTTTAACAGCCTCGGTCATACAATATCTCTCATAGAGTGGTGACTCAAAAAATGTGTGTTGAATTAATGTTGTCTCCCCACACTTTCCCTCTGTGATTAATAACATAATAAATTTAAAAATGGCTTATAGTTTTAAATCACCACCATGAACATTTCATGAGAGAGAGAGATTGATTTAATGCTAAAGTTCCTTCATAACCAATGTTAACATATTACAATAATTGTAATCAATTTTTTGTATTCTGAAGACTCCTACTCTAAATTATCAGTAATGACATTTAAGGGTGTAAAAAGTGTAATAGAAACACACAGTGAATATTTAAATAAAATAATTATTACACTAAAAGACACATTGCCATTAATCCCCCCTCACTTTGAACACACTTATCTCATCATTCTTGCCTCTTTCTGAAGCAGTTCTAGAAGTCTGCTTTCGTGAATGTCCTTACTTCATCCTCCATCATGACAACAATCAGTGTCACACATCGCTTCTGGGATGGCAATTTCTGTCAAATAAAAACATCACGGTGTGTCCTCATCCACCTCATTCACTGATCTGGCACCATGTGACTTCTGGCTCTTCCCCAAAGTCAAAATGACCATGAAAGGAAAACATTTTGAATTGATTCAGGACATCGAGGCAGCCATGACACTGCAACTAAAGACACTCATGAAAGAGGACTTCCAGAACTGCTTCCGAAAGTGGAAAGAACAATGGGATAAGTGTGTTTGAAGTGAGGGAGAGTATTTTGAGAATTGATGGCAATGTCTTTCACTGTAATACTTTTAAAAAAAAAAAATTAAACACTCACTGTATTTTTTGTCATACCTCATATGAAGAAAGAGCAATTTAAAATACTTTTGGTTAGTAGAGTGGCCATGAAGATATTTTTGTGGCCTTTAATAAGACTTTTTTTTTTTTTCCCTAAAATGCCAGTCCTAATAATCTGACGGTATTTTTCCAAAAAGGGACAAAAAAGTCTCTCTTAAGGCCTGGAATAATACAACAGCATTAAGGAGTCGATTGATGAGCTAAAGATTGGGTAGCCAACAGAGGCAGTTTTGGGAGCTACAAGTACTCCAATGGCCTCAGGAAGCTTTTTCTACCTAACAGCTCTTGTGATTAGTCTGACCGTGTGATGACATCATTGGGAAGATCCTCAAAACCTGTTATGGTTAGTGATATCTATAGGTTATTTCTTCTTAAAAAGTTGTTATTTTTGATAAAGTGTATAATAAGGTTTGTTTCACTCATGTGCTCCTTGGGAATAGTCTTTGTTGGTTTATAGCTGTGTTCCTAGTGCCTAGAACAATACCTGGAGGAGCAGAAGCTCAGTAAATATTTTGGAGGAATGAATGGAACACTCAATTGGATAATTTCTATGGTTTCTCTTTCCTAATTTTCATAAATTTTAAAAAGTAAAATCTGTAAAAATAGTTTTCTACTGAATACTTCAATTAGACTTATCTATAAGTAAGTATGAACCTCATTGAAAATGGTGAAATTACCTAGGATTCAATCTGACCGTGAATTTCACTACTTTTAAGACCAAAAGTAGATAATGTCTCTTATGTGGATCCAGAAATTCGATATGAGGGGATTGGATGCCAAGTACCTTTGTTTGTCAACGTAATTCTTAGTGTATGTATTTAACCTGACTTGTCATTGTTTCCCAAATTTGAGGCAATGATATTTTGGTAAATATGTTAGATCAGTCAGTCCAACAGAATTAGAATGATACAGCATTATTCAGGGATATAGAATTGAGACAGGAAAGTCTCTCTTACCAAACATCAACTTAATAATAGTTTTAGATAAGAAGAAAATACTTTAGGTTTCTTTGGAGCCATAGATATTAAGAAAAAAAGAGCTCTTAGAAGATACTTAAACATTCTGAACATTAACCCTGTTACAAAGGCCAGTTGTGTGTATATTTGGATTGAACCGTAGTTGAGAACATTTCTTGCTTAATGGGGTTTATTTTGAACACTAAATAGGAAAGCGTTCATAGAGGTCACATTTATAATTGTTCTAGATTTCTGCTTGATGCAAGAACCCATTATGGGGATAAAATAAAGATAGGAAAATGAATTGCTTATTTGAGCTGGCTAGACAAAAAAGAAAGGAATAATGTTTAGAGCCCAAGTCTGATTTGGAAGAGTAGAAGTAATTCTGAAGAATAATATGTAGTGAAAGTAATATTCTGGTTCTCTAGGTAATACCAGCTAAAGAAAATGCATAGATAAGAAATGAAAATGCTAGTAACCAGAATGAAGCATATCCAGTCTTTTAGAAATTATTTCTTACCAGATTTATGGAAGATAAACATTTAGCTAGTTATTCTGCATGTGATAGGCTAAGTGGATTGAGCCTCTGCCTTACTATTTTTAGTGGTATTTTATAAACATGAGACCACTGAAGAATTAATACCTTCTACATTGCCCCCAAGGAAAACACAACCCATTGTATATCAATAACTCATGTAATAATTGAATTGTGTCATTTTTTCTTTGTATAACATTAATATATTTTGAAAATGAAATAGTTTACATATTTTAGCTTTAGCTAGATTTAGTGATTCTATTATTTGGCACCAAAGAAACATTTTAATAGTTCAGGATTTTTTTTTTCTCCTCCCTTTGCCACCCTCTGTCCCTCCCAGACTAAACTAGTCAGTTTTTCAGGGATGATATTATGAATGTAAACATTCTGATAATAGCCCTCTTCTTTAAAAACAGAACTGATGGCAATATAAACAGTTGCTCTAAGTAAGTAAGCATTAAGTTTTCTGTTTCTCTTGTGGGTTTTATAACTTTCTCAGAATCCATTTTGAGAACCACTTGTTGGTCACCAGTTAAAAACATTTCAAATGTTTTATATGCTCGAAGAATGAAAAAAATATTAATTAATTATCACTCATATCTGGTACGGTGATAGGGATTCTATAGGAAACTTTCCAACTGTGCAGTACAGATAAAATTTCTAATCTTAATTAAATACCAGTGCTATTATCTGAAAGTAACAGTTCATATCAAATGCTTAATAAAATCCCCTTCAATGGCTCACCATCTCACTTAGAGTAAAAGCCAGTCTTTAGAATAATCTACAAGGCCTTGAAATATTGCTGGCCTATGATTAACCCACTCCTCATCCCTTCTACCCTCTTCCTTTACTTACATTCACTCTGGTTTCTCTGTTGAATTAGGAGATTGGCAGGCGTACTCTTGTCTCAGAGCCCTTGCACATGGCATTTCATTTTTCTGGACCAGTAATCTCCCAAATATCCATTTGTCTTCCTTATCTCTTTCAAGTGTTTGTTCAAATGTCAGCTATTTAATAAGGAATTCCCTGAGTGCCTTATTGAACATTATATGACTACTATTCCAGTACTCCCTATTCTCACCTCCACTTTAGTTTTCTTCATAGCACTTGGAATATGTTAAGTAATTTACTTTTTCAATTGTTTATTTCCACCCATAATAATAAAATCTCCGTGGGGGTAGGGATCTTTGTGATTTTCACCACTATATGCCCAGAGCACCAAATAGTTCCTGGCACCTAGTGGGCATTCAATATTTGTTTACATATGTGTTGAACAAATGAATAAATGCATATTTACTGCATTTTATATTTTCACAGGGCTCTTGAACTTTTTCACTATGTCAATAGAAATGTGTTTTGAGGTTCCAGAATCTTACATGGGAATAGATGAAAAGGTAATTCCTTTTTTATGTTTGAATGGAGATAATGGCACATAATCAAGTATTTGATTATGTAAAACCAATGCTATCTTTTAATCATTCTCTCCATTAGTTGAATATTAATATAATTCAACATAGTATAATTTGCTTCACTGGCAATAATTACGTAACTTTTTTTAACAATATATAAATCTACCAAGAGAATGCTTTTTTTTTTCTTTCAAATTGGTTACTTTGTATAGAAATAGTTTTAATATTTGGCATTCTTGCACAAATAGGAATTAGTCTATCATAATTATTAATTATTAGTCCTTAAAACATTTTTAGTTTTGAAGTTCAATCATTTATCTAAGCCCAACTGACTCCCAATTTAATGATCTACTAAAATCCAGGATTATCCTGCTAGCACTGAACAGGGCAAATAAGAATGAAAAAGGTTTCACTACCCTTTCTTGTACTCAATAAGTCATTTGTTAAAATTATCTGGATGTGGAAATTAATATTTAATATTTAACCAAATATTTCCCCTGACTCAAAAAAACAGGGAAATGATGTGTTTGTCTCCCCATCCCAATGAAATCGGAAAGATAACAGGTGGAAAACTTCGGTGATATACGGATGAAGTCTGACAATCGTGTGTGATAGAACATAGTTTTGAAAAATAGAGCTCCCTACCTCAGGTTGATCTGAGATAGGTGGAAAAATATCCATTTTTCTTGGGTAAGAATCTATCACTTGGTTGTATTGAACTCTCAGAAGGTCCTGTATGCTATGCCGGTGGTTCTCAACCCGGGATTCCTATACTAACAACATTGGTATTCCCTGTGAACTTGATTGAAATGTAAATTCTTGAGTCCCATCCCAGACCTCTGAATTAGAAACTGAGAGTGGGGCCCAATCCCTCAAAATCCGTTTTTATAACAAGTCTTCAAAGTGATTCTGATGCAGCTGGTTTGAGAAATGCTGATCGATCCTAGTCAGTAAATATATAGAGAGCCTTTATTATATATAACACGCTGTTTGTGTGTGGGGGGAGAAGGGACAAAGATGCAAAATACACATTTTCTGTCAGAAGGAATTATGCTTGAAGTTCTAATTGGCAAGACTCTGAAGGAAAGTCTTCTGCAGTAATACTTTGCTCCCACACCTTTACATTACTGATGGAGATCTGTAGCACTCTAGGTCTTTCTCTGGGTTTTGATTTCATTTTTATTTGCAGATAGCTGGAAGCCCATACTTGCATATTTACATTTATAGGATAAAAGATAAAAGCGTGTGAATGAAATGGAAAGCCCCTATTTGTAAATTTAAATGTATAGGATAAAAGGTAAAAGCATATAAATTAAATAGAAAAACTTCAGTAATCCTCTAAGAATAAGAAACCATATTCATGAAAAATTATAACACACAACAAAAGGAGTGCTCTTTTTCAATCAATCTATATAAATATTGAGTCAAGAAATAGGTCAAGGAGTAACTTATCAGAATACAGGTAGCAGATGCCCCCGAAGGCACTTCCTTTATTGTTTTTGAGCTATGCAAGTTAGCTGCCTATTTCTCTCTGAAGCCCTTCTCCTTGTAGACCAAATGAGCCTCTTTGTGGATAGGAAAATGTGATGTTCTATCATTTACTATTCAGACAAACACAACTCGAGGTATTTGAGACTCGGGATCTTTAATACAAGAATGGTTTACCAAAAAGTTAAAAGAACTGGAAAAGGACAGGGAGGATGAAGTAATTCTGAGATTAAAAATATGAAACTGCTACTACCCCTCAGGCTGGCCAAACAGAGCTGAGCAGTTGGTGTTAGCAGATAACAGGGGCACTATCGTCTCTAACCCTGCTTTCAGACACTGCTACTGTTCAAACTGCCACTATTCCCACTGGTAGAGTTGCCAGACTCTACTGTGGGCCCAGGCTGGCCCTGCCATTTTGGGCAATAGTGCTGGAGCTAGCAGCCGAACTGGAACTGCTGAAGGTGGCTGGAAACTGTAGCTGGCTACTGATGCTGGTGACCCTTCCAGAAGCCAAGAGAAAGAAGCACTTTTGCTTCTTCCTATCATGCAGTCTCCCACTGGTACCTCCCATGGGCAGACCTAACCAAAAGTTAGCTGGAAACTCCAGAAAGTGTAGTTTCAGGGTCTCCGCACCTGGGACACACATTAATACACAAACGGGTAGAATGAAGCTGAAAGAAAGGAGGCAAATAGCCTGCACAGACATGGGGGCACATCTTAAAACAGTCGTAGGAACTCAGAATTTCAGAGCTTAAGTGATCCCTGGCATTCCAAAACCTGTGATTGTTTTCAAATATTTTCAGCTATAGAATGGAGATTTTGAAAGGAAGTCTGAAGAATAGGTCCCTTTTAAAATGAAGGCAAAACTGTGGCAGACAGTGATGTTGGAAGATTAAATCCCTACCTGTGGGTGGTACTGTGGGGGTACTGGCATACCCCATCCTTTTTCCATTTGCCAGGTTAGTGCATCCCTCTCCTAAGCTGTTGGGAGTATTGGTTGCTAGTAGCTCACAACTGCCCATTCTCTGGAGAATTTCCCTGGACTTAAAAGGATTTGCCTTACTCTCTGGGGGAACTTGCTGCTGTGACCGATTCATATGGGAATATCCAAGGCCACCTCCATTGTCTTAAGACAGGGTAAGCCTATGGTGCAGAATATGCTCCAGAGCCCCCTATGGAAGTACAAGGCTGGGCTTTACCTGAGACCTCATCTGTTCCTGTCTCTTCTTAATGACTTCTCCTGCTTCACTATTCTTTCATCACCCCCTCAATAAATCATATGCACCTGGATTTTGGTCTCAGACCCTGCTTCTAGGGCCAGCAATCTAAGACATCACCCATACTCCTCACCCCTCATCTTTGTGCCTCACATGAGTTGCCTCGTTGTACAGTTGACACAACTGAGTCACAGAGAGCCATCTAAGTCCAAGATTGTATTGCTTGTTGGGAATAAACCTAACGTTCTGCCCATGGAGTCACTAGATAGTCTGGCCCAAGGAGTCAATGTTACTATTCTCAGTAAAATAAACGAGATTCAGCACCACTTTTACTCTCTTTGCAGTTTTCACTAAAATGGGACTCCACTGCAGTTGGCAGATAAAAATTAACAATTTGAAAACACAGATCCCACTAGAGTATCAGATTATTGACTCTTAGACCATTGTCAGGGTTCTGTGGATGATTTGGTGAGCCCTGACATGCTTCTAGATTCTCCTCTCGTTCTACTCTCCCTCATTTTTATTTGCGTCTACACTCAGTGCTAGTGTTTTTCTGTTTGTTTGTTTGTTTGTTTTTGGTTTTATTTTTTAAACGACTCGTGCCAAAGGAAGGACTGGCTTCTTATTAGAGCTGACTGAACACATCAATATCCATCCAGCATTGTTTAACTTTGACTTAGCTGGCAAGTACTCTCTTGTAGAATAATACCTAGCTGTCTCCCTGAAAACATTCTGCATTAGTGTCCTTTGCCACACTTCAAATTACAGGGTCTTATATAAAGCCTTTAAACTGCCATGCTTAGAGATTGTTTTGCTTTGTTTTGTTTTGTTCTATTGTGTAGGCCTCTGAACTCTTCTAACACAAAATGACCATAAAGTCATTCTCTGTAATTGTGGATTGGTCTCTAGTGATGGTCAAAAACATTCATACACAGTAAATGATATTTAATATATTTTCAACTGCATAAAATGCTGAAAGGGACCTTACTATGGGTTGAATTGCATCCCCTCAAAAATTTCATATGTTGAAATCCTAGCTCCCCAGTACCTTGAATGTGACCTTCTTTGGGGATTGTGTTGTGGCAGACATAATTAGTTAAGTTAAGGCAAGGTCATACTAGAATACAATAAGCCCCTGATCCACTAGGACTGATGTCTTTATAAAAAGGGCTAATTTGGAGACAGTGGGAGAATACCATGTACAAAGAAAGGCAGAGACTGGGGTGATACTTCTAAAACCCAGAAGAATGCCAGCAAACCACAAGAACTAGGGAGAGGCCGGGAACACAGATTCTTCCTCGCTGTTTTCAGAAAGAATCAACCTTGCTGACACGTTGATCTTGGCCTTGTAGCCTCCATAATTGAGGGACAATAAATTTCTGTTGTTTAAACCATACATTTGGTGATATTTCATTATGATAGCCCATTTGAAACTCATTTTATTCAGTGAATTTCTACTCCAGAATGTTATTTTTCAATAGTACATCTCAATTTTTACATAAACATCTTCCTGTTTATGTATCCTGTTTTGTTTTATTTATGTTGTATTTTCTATTATTATGCACTTTGTTGTAATTCGTGCTTGCTCGATTATTTGGGAAGCTCTTCTATGGGTTTTTTTTTAATTAAATAATACAGATAGTCTGTAATTTAGACAGTTATGAAAAACAAAGAAATTAGCAAACTTACTTTTCTTCCCATTACCTCTCTCCTTCAGTCTCCAAATACAATCATTCATATTGTTGTTCTTATATCCAGCTTTATAATATTTACATTTTATTATATAACCATCGTAACTATAATCATTCAACTTTAGTTCTGCATTTAAATGAAATCAGTATTGATTTTCATTCATTTTCTATAATGGCTATGCAATTCTCAAATTATTATTTTTATTTATATCACAATTTCTGAATTTCATAAACTAGTAGGTTCTTAGAGAAACCATTGCTGAGTGGTATGGTGCAATGTCTGTGCATAGATCAGAATGTGTTTTTTCTAATGTTTATGCATAAATGATAACGCTACTGGGTATAAAATTTGTAAGTCGTTTTCCCCTTCAAAACACATTGCACTGAAGTTTTGTTTTGTTTTGTTTTGTTTTTTGCTTGCTTTATTGTTCATTTTTTTCTGGTAATACTGTGTTGCTAAAGTAATCATGATTTTCTACCTGATAGGTAAATTTATTTTTCAGCATGGACTCCTCAAGAATTCTTTCTCTATCCTTGAAATTCAATTTCCTGCATGTTTTGTATCAAGATTGTCCTAACATGTGGTATTCCATTTTGTCTTTGGTTTATGAAAGTATTTTTTTAATGTTCAATAAACTTTTAAATATTTTTGGTTAGTGTGATTTTCCTAAATCCTGTCTACCATAGCTATAACTTGTTTTCAGGAATATCTGTTCTACTTCTCATTCCAAATTTCTCTGTATTTGGCAGATATAGTTTAACATCTGTTGCCTGGAGTTATAGTGTTTTCCCTGTCTTTATTACAGATAACCTCAGCTTCCCAAAGATGTTGTTTTGTTTTTTGTTTGTTTTTGTTTGTTTTGTTTTTATGTTGTTAGGATTTTTGAAAAACATATCCTTTTTTATACATTCATTCTAGGATAGTACTCTTGAAATTTAGATATAATGAAGAATAATCCAGTAAGAGTTGTTAGCGCTCTTGGGGTTAGTTCAGTATGATAGGAAAAGCCTCAGTGTGGGAGTTGGGCCAAATTTAAAGTATAGCTCTCTCTGTCACATACCAGTTCTGCAGTGCCAGTTAGTCTATGAAAACACTCTGAGTATCAGTTTCTTTACAGGATTGTTGTAAGGATTATTACCTGAAGTTATGAGTAGCTTACATGTGAAATATAAACTGAAGTGCTAGCTATTAATTATTATCTTATTTATTTAGAAACAACCATAGGGCTAAAGTAAGATCAGTCCATACAGGACCTAAGCAGCAACCTTTCCATTAGGGTCAGCTCTGGTTAGTCCTTTGTTAAAGTTTTGTTTCTCATTCTTCAATTCCTGTCAACACATGATTCATTGCAACTATGGTTGATATAAAATATTCTATTGGATGAGGGATGGTGGGAGAAAGGTAAAGACAATGGATTTAAAAATATATATCACATAGGCACTTGGCTTTCAAGTACTTACATGTACTCAATTTTGAGAAAATTCAAAGGAAATTTATAAATATCATTAGGGGTTAGGAAGCAGTCCTTATACCAAAGACTAAAAAAGCTGATAGGATTGTGCTTGGAGAAGAAAAGTCAGAAGGAAAATTTGATACTCTGCTACTTGTGATGCATATATGATTAATAACCAGCTGAGATTCTTTGTCTCCGG
Organism: Rhinolophus hipposideros; assembly: GCF_964194185.1. Lineage (NCBI taxonomy): Eukaryota > Metazoa > Chordata > Mammalia > Chiroptera > Rhinolophidae > Rhinolophus > Rhinolophus hipposideros. The sequence continues at coordinate 48,088,400 of NC_138060.1, forward strand.
TGATTATAGTACAAAGGAAAATTGGCTTTAGTTTCATCAGTAATTATCTCCAGACAGTGAAAGCTAGGTTGGGCTTCCTTGTAGGGAGGGGTCACCCACTTGTGATATCAGGGGACTGGGAATGGCTACTTGTTCCCCTACTCTGTAACTGCTTCCCATTACCTCATGGACTGATGCCATAATTTCCGTGATTAAAATGTTATTTTTTTTTAAGTTATTGCTTTGACTAGGCAACAAAGTAATCTGTCACCCAGGAGGTGATATAAAAATTAGAAGTTTGATACAATGAGTTAGCTGAGTTTCCTCAGAAAAAGTTTGATTGACATTGGGAATCGAGTAACAGACTACTGGGTTTTTTTGAAGGGGAAGGAGTTTACATTACCTCAGAGGGGAAATAGTACAGCATGTGGAGTCTGGGGGCCCATCAACGTCTCCATTTTATTGAGATTTGACCCTCAATGGGAGCTATTAACCACTGACTGGTTATTGCTTCATCAGATGAAGTCACCTTTCTGGATATCTTTAAAAGCTGGGCAAATGATGTACAGTTATCTTACGTTATTTCCTGAACTTTCCAACAACCATTTAGTTGTGCTTGCACACTTCAAAAAGGTTTGGACAAGCACTGCTCCAAGTGGTCCTATGATCAGGCCATCAGCACCACCTGAGAGCTTATTAGAAATACAAATTCATGGGTACCAGACAACCTGATAAATCAGTGTCTCTGGAGACGGAGTCCCAGGATTCTGCGCTTTAACCAGTCCTCCAGGTGATTGTTTTTATGCTACAGTTTGAGAACTACTGATTTTGATTGCCATTTCTGTTTAAGAACACACATGAGCTTCTTATATTTATTTTTTGCCTCTTGGCAACATATCCCCACATGCAAACAACTTCAAAGCAGGGTAAAACATTTCTTTGCAGGACCCATCAATTTTTCTGTTTGTCAGCTAAACTCTTAATAGTGTTTATTAGTGTATATTTTGCCATGCAATTGATTGCCAAGATCATGATTAAAAAGCTTATTCAAATGCATTAGAAATGTTTAAGTGGAAACACCCTAGAGATGTAATTGCCAAAATTTGATCAAGGAATTAATCTGTAGCTCAGACTGGCCAAATGGATTTTCTCATTTTTCAGTTCACTGTTTGTGCAAGGAAATTAAAACGTGTGGAATCACAGGCTGAGCAGTGAACCCTTGAAGCACATTGCAATGTGCTTACTTATTCTCATTAGGCATATATTATATCATCGCGCTCCTTGGGACTTATACTTCCAAAAGCCAGACTAGAGCAAGTAAGGGAAAAAAAAAAAGATAGCCATATATATATATATATATATATATATATATATATATATATATATATATATATATATACATACATATATATATATATATATATATATATATATATACACATATACATATACATTTTGTCAACTGTTATAAACTATTGCCAGGGCATATTATTTCACACATTGCTATGAGAATTAGTAGAACAGGTTAAATATCCTGTTTGTTTTTGTTTTTTTACATTGTTCTTTAAAAAAAATGCCTAGTCCATTGTTTTAGCATGCCTAGCCCAGCTGCCCTTAAACCACTAAACTGGGCAGAAGTATGATTCAAAATTAGAACATGTTTTTGTGTGTGTGTGAATTTGATGATGGCCACTGCTGGTGAAAAACCA